>NW_016804788.1:206925-257314 GCF_001698545.2 Rhinopithecus bieti | reverse complement strand
GAAAGAAAGGAAGAGAAGAGAAAGAAAGAAAGAAAGAAAGAAAGAAAGAAAGAAAGAAAGAAAGAAAGAAAGAAAGAAAGAAAGAAAAAGAAAAAAAGAGAAACTATTATGATAACTTTATGCCAACAAGCTCATCCTCTTAGATGAAAAGAATACATTCCTTGAAACTTGCCATACAGACATGTCAACCAATGGAACAAGATAGAGAGTCCAGAAACAAATCAAAGTATTTAGAGTTAATTGATTTTCAATAAATTTTCCAGCAAAAACATATTGGGGAAGGGACAATCTCTTCCGTAAATTGTGCGGGGAAAACTAGATATTCACGTGCAGAATAAAAGTAGATCTTTGCCTCACACCATATACAAAAAGCAACTCAAATGGATAAAAGACCTAAGCATGAGACTTCACACTGTAAAACTTCTAGAAGGAAATAGGGAAAAAAACTTCGATGACGTTGGTCTGGGCAATGATTTCTTGGATAGGACTCCACAGTCACAGGCAACAAAAGCAAAAATAGGCAAAGGGGGTTTTATTTAACTAAGAAACTTCTGCATAGCAAAGGAAACAATTTACATAATGGAGAGACAACCAACAGATTGGGATAAAATATTTTCAGGCCATACATCTGATAAGGGGCTAATATCTAAAATATATAAGGTACTTAAATAACCTAATAGCAAGACAACAAATAACACGACTAGAAAATGACAAGGAAGGGAAGCAGACATTTCTTAAAGACATATAGCCCCCAGATATATGAAAAACTCTCAACATATTTAATCAAATGCAAATTAAAACCAAATGAAATATCACCTCACACTTTTTAGAATGGCTATTATCGGAAAGATGAATGATAAGGTGCTGGCAAGTATGTGGAATAAATGCAATCCTTGTACACTACTGGTGCGAATGTTAACTTGTGCAGAAATGGTGGAAAACAGTGTGGAGGTTCTTTAAAAAATTAAAAATATGATCCAGTAATTCCCGTATGATTCAGTAATTCCACTTCTGGGTATACATCCAGAAGAAATGAAATTACTATTTCAAATAGCTATCTGCACAGTTATGTTCACTTTATTCCCAAAAGTAAAGATATGAAAGCAAACGAAATGTCCTTAAGTGAATAAATAGATAAACAAAATGTGGTATATATGCACAATGGAAGACTATACAGCCTTAAAAGAAAATTCTGTCATTTGTGACAATATGAATGGAACTGGAAGACAGTCTACTAAGTGATATAAGTCAGACACAGAAAGACAAATACTGTATGATTCCACTTGTATGCAGGATCTATAAAAGCGAATCTCACAGCAACAGAAGGTAAATTGGTGGCTTATCAGATGGAGCAAGATGGGGAAGGGGAAGTTATTGATCACATGGCAAAAAGTTTCATTTTGATTGGAGGAATAAATTGTAGTGATCTATTATGTTACATGATGACCACAATTAATAGTAATGTATGGTATGTTTCAAAATTCCTAAAAGACTATATTTGAATAGTCTCATCTCTTTGGTGAGGTGACTGATATTTTAACTAGCTTGATTGAATCTTTCTATAATGCATACATAGATCAAAATATCACATTGGGCTGGGCACAGTGACTCACATGTGTAATCCTAGCAGTTTCAGAGGCCGAAGCAGAAGGATCACTTTAGCCCAGGAATTCAAAACCAGGCTGGGCAACATGGCAAGACCCCATTTCTACAAAAAATAAAATATTTAGATGGGCATGGGGTGGCATGCACCTGTAGTTCCAGCTACTCAGGAGGCTGAGGTGGGAGGATTGCTTGAGCCCAAGAAATTGAGGCTGCAGTGAGCTGTGATCTCCCCATTGCACACCAGCCTCAATGACAGTGAGGTCCTGTCTCAAAAACAAAACAAAACCCACTTTGTACCCAGTAAATATTCATAATTATTATTTGTCAATTAAAAATTAATTTTAAAAACACAAGAAAAGATGCTCAAAATCATGTCAGTAGACAAATTAAAATTAAAAGCTCAATGAGTTACTACTACATACCTGTTAGAATAGCTAAAATTTAAAAACAAATATATAAACATTTGCAAGGACTTGGAAGAGCCAGGATATTAACGCATTGTGGCAGAAACATAAAATAATATGGACACTTTGGAAGAGTTCGACAAAAATTTTTATAATGTAAATGTACCTACTATACCATGTGATTCAACCAGTCCATTCCTAGTTATTTAAGAGAAAATATATGTATTTGCACAGAAAGATATGTGTATTAATATACAGGTGTTCATAGCAGCTTTATTTCTACTGACCCAAGACTGGACACAGTCCAAATGTCCCTCGACAAATAAAGATATAAATTGTGGTATATGCATGCAATATGATCCTACTCAGCAATAAAATGAAATCAGATATCGATACCTGCAACAGCATGAGTATATAGCAAAATAATTATGTTGAACAAAATAAGCCAGGCAAGAAATAATCCATGCTATGCAATTTCATTTATGTAAAATTCTAGGAAGTGCAACTAATCCATTGTTAGAGCAATGGATTACAGAGGGTCATAAGACACTTTTAAGATGAGAGGTGTGCCTATCATCCTTACCTGGGGAGGTAGTTGGATGAGTGTATATAATCCATCAAAACATATCCCAAGGCACACTTTTAATACATGTAATTTATTCCATTATATTTAATCTTATACTTAATATAAATTATAGTTAATAAAGCATGTAAACATTTTTAAAATATGGTTTTTTCTATGACTTTATTTGATTTAAGATCTTCAAGTTATATACCATTAAGATAAGTTTTAGTGTTATATTAAAATTGCTGAAACTAGTATATAATTGTTTATCAGTAACTATTTGGAGGCCATTTGGTATTATTGGATATTCACATATGAGATATTGAATGTATACTGATTATCCTTTCAGAACCAACAATTTTGGTACTGGTCTCCCAGATTTCACAATGCTAAAGTGAAGGCATGTACCTTGTGTGGAGTTTCAGGATATTGGGGTAACTAAGGAAGGAGGAGTCAAATAGAATGAGGGCCCATAAGTGTATACATTGGAATGGTCATAATTTTGGAATGCATTCATTTGCCATCCTTATTCATAAACTGGTTAAGCAAAGACTATTGCAGATGAATGAGAAAAGTCAACATTTATTGGAGCTTATTAATCTAAGTAATTTTGTATGCATTCTCAATCTGGACTGGCAATTGCCAATTAACACTACGTTGGAAATGAAATCAGACTTGCTTTCAAGTTGAATTCTGCCATAATAATACCCAAGATTCTGGCTTCAGATTTTGCACTGTAAATTCTCATTCTCAGAAGACTATTTTAGGAGCACTGGGAAACAATTTTTTTCAAGTGAGGTTGTGAGAAATGTTTCATTTTTTCATATGAACATCTTTAAAATTAATTTTAGTCAAGTAATCTCTCATAAAAAAAAACTTCTCCTAAATATACAAGCATCATGGTGAAGTACAATTTTTGTCATTCACATTCCACTGCTATCATGAAATGTGTCTAGGGTCCTTTTCCAAAAATTTTCTCTAAAGGACTGATTAACAAGCATAGCCATTTCCCCAAGAATGCCAACAGACCATTTTCTTAAAATGCAGTTTATTATTCTCCGAAGCATAGTAAGTTTGTTATTTACTTATAGTTACTCCTCTCAAGAGATATTCTAGTATTTAAACCATTCAAACTCACATCCTATATGAAAATCAGAGGAAGTCACGTGGAATGAAAAGTTATTTGATAAAATGTTTCTATGACATTGTTCACAAAGTAAATTAACCATTAGTCATTTCTATATCAGGCACTATACGACAATTTTGTTGGAAACTGCCAGCATTTTACTGGAAGAGCAAAGCAGGCATGGAACATGGATCTGTCACAATGATGCTGTGCAGGGATCTTTGTCTCGTGATGCATCCTCCACACTTGGAATGATGACCTGCATGTCAGTGCCTCAGAAAATATTTGTTGAATGCGATATTTTGATGTGACCTTAGTTGTTTGATGTTGACGGCTATTCTCCTAGACAATATACTTCCAAGCCAAAGGTCATACCATGATTTGATGTTTATATTCATATATTACATATATTACACGTTGATTACCAGCAAGTTGACATTTATAAAGACATGCTTTCAATTACAAAACCAAATCAATCATGCTGGGGGCATAAAAAGCAATGAAACAGAAAATGTCAGTAGAAGCCTATGCCTAATAAAGCAGCAAACATTCAGAATTGGAGATTCTCCCAGCCAGTGAGAATTAACACACTTGATGAGACTCACCATCACAAATTATTGTTTTTCTAACATTGTGCCACATTTGCTACTTCCAATTGTGTAATTCTGAATTTCCTAAAAATAAGAACATGAATAATAACCATGCCATTATTACATCCAAGTTAGCATTAACTCAGCAATATGTTCATAATTCTATACAGCCTATATTAAAATTTTCCAAAGTGCTCCAAGATGTTTTCTAAAACGTTTTAATAAAATCATACAATTCATGATCCAATCCTATTTCATGCGTTGTCATGGAAATTTTGATATGCTTCTCAGATTCACCTTTAAGATTAAAAGACATACATCCTTCCAGTTGCCAGAAATATTCCCAGCCAACAGTCCTCCCAGAGAACTGTAATTGGCTTAAAAGAGCACACCTCTTTATAAGAGAATGCATGCATACGTTCATTGAAGCACAATTCACAATAGCAAGGACATGGAATCAACCAAAATGCCCATCAATGAAAGACTGGAGAAAGAAAATATGTGCATATACTATGGAATACTATGCAGCCATTAAAAGGAACAAGATCATGTCCTTTGCAGGGACGTGGATGGAGCTGGAAGCCATTACCCTCGCCAAACTAATACAGGGACAAAAACCCAAATGCTGCATGTTCTCATATATAAGTGGGAGCTGAACAATGAGAACACATGGACACAGAGAGGGGAACAACATATAGTGGGCCCTGTCTAGTAGGGGAAGGAGGGGTGAGAAAAAAAAGAACATAACTCAATCAACATTCGTGCTCTAATCTCCGCTTCAGAGTCAGTTTCCTAGGGATGCCAACTTATAACACACCTCACATTATGTTTATGATTCTGTAGTGTATTAACCTTTTAAATTCCTTCAGCTTTCGTTCTGCTTTTAGTGACATGGATATTTTGGAATAGTCCAGGCAACTCAGTTTATAGAATGTCTCAGCTGTGTATTTCTCCTTATGCACAGGTTCAGGGTAATCATTCCAGGTAAGTACACTACATAGTTTATAGTGCGTTAGTTCTTTTCACATCACATCAGGAGATACATAACGTCAGACTGTCCTGTGACTTCATGACTAGTGACACTACATTGGTCAATAGAATAAGATGGATGGCACGGTGGCCATCAGAGCTTCTCACTTTAGAGATATGTTATGGAGTGAATGTTTGTGTCTCCCCAGAATTTATCTGTTGAAGTCCTAACCCCTAACAGTGTGGTTGTTCTGAAAGATGGGGACTCTAAGAAAGTAATTAAATGAGTTCATGAGGGTGAGGCCTTCATGATGGGATTAGTAATGAGGCACCAGAAAACCTGCTCCCTTTCTCCCTTTTTCTCTCCCCTCCATGGGGAGACACAGTGAGGAGACTGCCATGTACCAGTCAGAAAAAGAGTCTTCTCCAGAACCCAGCCATGCCGCTTCCTTGATCTTGGACTTCCAGCCTCCAGAACTGTGTGAAAATAAGTTTCTGTTGATTCAGCTGGCTTGTCATCCATGGTATTTCATTATGGTAGCCTAAGCAGAATGATAGAGATGCATTTTCCTCTTTTGTTTTTAATCTCTGCAATGGTACTTTCAACATGTGCTGGTAATCTGTTTTGTAACAATTATCTATCCAACGGTTTTATTATCCATAAATGATTATATCCTAAAATATTTATTGCTTTGGGGAATTTGAAAAATAATTATTTTTATATTATCAATGTTTCTACATTTAGCGATTCAAATGCTTCTGTAAATTAGAGCTTATTCTTCTTCTTCTTGTCTGTTTCTCTTTCCATCCCCATTTTTCAATCTCTCTTTTATTTTCTCTCTCAATAGTACCATGCACTCGTTGATTTTTTTATCCAATTCATTACAATCTTTTAACAAAATTGTTACTTTGCTGTTTAAATTGTTCCATGTATCCAAGTAAGAGAATAACTTAAAGCCTGTTCCTATGACCTTTACTTTCAGGCATGAAAAGATGCTCCATTTTTAAGGTCTGAAAGTTTATGTACAAAACCCTAGGATGGCAATTTCTCCCCTCCAGCATGTGAAGTGTCCCATCCATTGTTTACTAGTCTCCATTGTTCCTGTTGAAAAGTCAGCTATGCTTGACAGTATTAAGCTTTTTCCTTTTTATCTGGCTTCTTGAATACAGAAGAAATATATGCTATAGAATTTTTAAATGCATGTAATTGAAGCTATGGAAGCAATAGAGAGAAAATGTATGAGAAGTAATTTAGAAAGCGATAATATCCAAGAATTCTCACAGCAACCTCACAGAGCTAATGACATCTCCAACATCATACAACAGGCAAAGGATGCTCCTAGATTTGAGATCCAAATCCCTAAACTCCGTAGCTATTCTGTAAACTAACACCTTATAGAAAAGTACCAGGCTCCTGCTGCTCTTACTTTTTTTTTTTTTTTGAGATGGAGTCTTGCTCTGTCGCCCAGGCTGGGCGCGATCTCAGCTCACTGCAAGCTCTGCCTCCCGGGTTCCCGCCATTCTCCTGCCTCAGCCTCCCGAGTAGCTGGGACTACAGGCGCCACCACCTCGCCCGGCTAGTTTTTTGTATTTTTTAGTAGAGACGGGGTTTCACCGTGTTAGCCAGGATGGTCTCGATCTCCTGACCTCGTGATCCGCCCGTCTCGGCCTCCCAAAGTGCTGGGATTACAGGCTTGAGCCACCGCGCCCGGCCTCTTACTTTTAACATATGCCAATCTATCCATCTCTCAAGGGAACTGCCAATATCTTAACCCACATGGCCATCTTCTCCTTTTTAATCTCACTGCACATAAGCTTAGTGCTTTCAAATTTACTCATCATACTGTAGCTAAGGCAACTATATCAACTATAAATAAGATTATTTGGGGCCACATTAAATATGCGGATTTTTACTCTAATGACAATAGAAAGCCACCGAAATGTTTTAATTATGCATGATGTTTCTGTTATGCTTCACTCTGACTCCCTAATTAAGATGCAAGTTTAATGAGGATCATCTCTGTCCTGTTATCACCATAGTCCTGGCCCCTAGCACCTTATTCTACAAGGAGATGAAGCTTAATAAATATGTTGTGACTGGATAAATGAATAAATTATACACAGATACTGTCATTAAGCATCTTTCGATATAGCTTTACCATATTTTAATTTTTTCTTGTTAATCCCCAGTTTTCAGGCAAAACTGACTCATAAAAGCTCTGTATCAAGTCCTGTTATCAACAATAATGTTTGCTATGATCAGCATATATGCCTTTCCTTCTAGCCCCAGGACAACTTGGGGCAGGATATACCACCTCTCTCAGCTTACCCCAAATTGCACATTACTCATGCTTCCCTGCACATTATTTATTATACCTCACTTTGACAAAAGCTTTGTGACTTCCAACAATTGTTTAGTGGGGAGACCTGGTGTCACAATGGGACCAATTACTCCTCAGCAAACATTCTCAGCTGAAGCAGCTGTTCTACTCCCTTCTTTAATTTGAAATTTATTCTGGAGTAAAGTTTTCACTACGTCTGTACTTGCAGACACCACTGACAAAGTTCAATTCAGATTATGTTGAGGATATACTCCTTTCACTGTAGGGCTGGCCATGTAGAGTGATATCACTGAATTCAGAAATGTAAGGAATATATCATGCCTTGTAAACCGAATTTGGTTTTCTTCACCTAAGGATTTACAATCAGTTCCGAAATGACTTCAATTTACAATTGCCTGAAAACTGATACCAACTTCGAATTGCCGTGTAACATCATGAAAGTCAGATTATGTTAACATTATTGTCTTTTCTAACACTCACGTTTTATGAGTCTAAATTATGAATCCCTTTGTAACTACAACTCTTTCTCATAAATAAAAGTGGTGGATCCTGCTTCTATACGGTACTGTGTTTTTATCTGTTATATAATAACTATTTTGAATCTATCGAAGGTTGTGGAGGGACTGTAATTGTGACTTTCTTGACTTCTGCAACATGAAAATCATAGCACAGAACAGCCCCAGGGATTACTTTATAATCCTAACACAGGAAGAAAAGTCATTGCACCTTCTGGCTCTCATCTAATTCACAGCAAATTATCCAGAGGCACCACTGCCTTTTTAATGACGAAATCATGTTATGGATAGTTTAAAGATTCTATGAAAACTTGAACTATTTGGAGAGAGACTATACCATAAACAAATGTCATTATAATAAATTACATATTTATTTAATGCCTCTGCTAACTGAACCTATAATAATTATTATCATAATTGCGAAGTAGGTAAATATAAGGAAAATTATGAGTTACATAACAACAGTGCAACCTAAGGCCCAATTACTACCTTGCTTAATTAACAGATGAATTCACTCACTTTGAAATGGTCTAAATTGTCCTTGTACAGTTATAAACAAATGTATGCAACTGTACAGATAGGCATAAAAAGGATTCCATAATATTGTTTAGTTCTCAGCGTTCCTCTCTGCAGCTTTTTTCTCCCTGTCTGTGTAGTTTGGGCTACCTGAAAATACGATGGCTCTGAGTATTTTGACTTTTACATAAAACTGGCTTCCAGGGAAGAATTTTAATCTGACAGAATCCCGAAGGCCTGGTCTTGGAAGTCAGGGCATCACGTCCACTGCATTCTGTAGGTGAAACTAAGCCACCAGCCAGCTCACATACAACGGGAAGGGACGTGCACTCCAGCTGTTAAGGTGAGCATTGCCGTACTGCCAGAAGGAGGGAGGGATTCTGGGTCCATCTTTGAAGACTAACACAAGGCTAAAAATACTCATTATTATAAGGACAAAAAAATAACTATATTTACTAAGTTGGAAAAGGGATGAGTGAGTCAAGAATGTCTGATAATAGAATAAAATTTACTAGATATGGTTTATAATTGCAGTGGTTACACTCAAGAATTTTCAAGTTGGGATGCTGATGTGAGGCTTGTTCGCTGTAGAAGACAGTCAGGGAACTCTCTGGCTGCCGATTGGGCTGCTGGCAGAGACACCTACCTTGTCGGTCCCTGAGGAAAAGGCCTGAGCTGAAGGGCAGTCTCATGAATGAGGTAACATCCTTCTATCACACATGTGGGTGCATAAAAGCCTGGCCCCTCCCTGAGCAGGAAGACAGTGCAGAAGGATCCTCTCAGTTCCACCTCTCCCTCTAGGAGTGGCTGAAGCCCCCTCAGAGCCCGCATCTCGACTCAACTTTTCTCTCCACCTACTCCTACGTCCACAGGTTTCAATCCTAAAAACAATCCTAATCCTTCTCTCGTGCACTCATCTCTGGCTCAGAGTTGGCTTCTCTGGGACCCCAGCCTGCTACAGTTGGTACTAAAAGTTACGTAAGACAGCAAGCAGTAACTTGGATGAAATCTTGGAGCCCGCTGACACACTGATCAGCTTCTGCTTGGCTGGCAATGAAAATCCCATATCCAGTGGGTATAGAAAAATTCCAGCACCAGATGATGCCCAGTTGTTAAAACTTTGGAGAACAGGGATGGTTTCTTCATGGAAAGTATTATTTCGTGTGATGCATCACATTCTGAAAACTACAGAAGCCATTGTATTGGATTCAACATATGGAATATTTCTCAAGGACTCATGTTGGTTCCTTGGCTTATGTGGACGATCAAGCAAAAGCTTCCGAAGTCCTAATGGAGATAACATTAAAAAATTCACCTTCTAGAGGTA
This sequence comes from Rhinopithecus bieti, assembly GCF_001698545.2. NCBI lineage: Eukaryota > Metazoa > Chordata > Mammalia > Primates > Cercopithecidae > Rhinopithecus > Rhinopithecus bieti. The sequence continues at coordinate 247,355 of NW_016804788.1, read as the reverse complement.
ATGACAGAAATCAGTCCCTCCCTTGTAGACCTGAGAGATGTGGGATCTTGAGCCCCATCATCCCTCCAGCTGCAAAGACAAAGTTAAACCAGAAAGATGAGAGTATATCACTGCAAAAGCAACCACCTAATAATTCCTGACCACAGCTCCTGTGTCAGGGATGGGATTTTCACTAGAGTAGATCAACACAAATTCCTGGTCAAGGTGTGCAGCCAGCCATTTGGAACATGTGTTGTTTCCATCCCGGTTAGATGAAAGCATCAGAAGCAGTCCACATTCCCATGCAATAAGCAACTGAATACCTTTATAGTGCTTGCTGCTGGCTGCCTGCCTCCTATAAGCTTTGCCTTGGCTGGAGAAAGTCACCATAAGCAAGTCAAACCCCTTCTAGGAGGTCCACATCATGTGATTAATTGATGGAAGGGGGTGTTAAATGGGCTCAGTGCCCTAGTCCCAACCCGTGACTCTTCTAAAAGATCACCCCAGGTGCAGAATACCCCTATGGTTGGCTGAGGCCTGCACCAAGATTGCATCTCTGTTCAGCTCTTCTCTTGGCCCACATCTGCTTCTTTTCCTTCCCATCTACTTCATAAGAAAACTCTACTAAACCTTCACATTCACCTTCATCTCAAAGTATGCTTTTTGGGAAATTCACCTTGCTGCAGAAGCCTAGTAGAAATGTTAAAGATAGATTTGTGTATGTGTGTATTCATTTATTTTGACTTGAATATAATAATATTTTCAGCAGTCGTTATCTCTCTGAGGAAAAGTGGTAGCCAGAATATTTACTTTTCCCTGTCAATAATAAAATTCATGGTCTATGATTATGTATTTGTCATCTGCCATTGAGTTTGCTAAGTGCCATGAGAAGAAATTGAGATAATCCATGTGAAGTTCTGGACTGATTTTGGCACAATGGGAAAAATAAAGAGAGAGAGAGAGAAACATGAGTTCCTTAAGAAGAAAATCACAAGAATTTCCCAATCACATTCTGAGGTAAGAATGACCTAGCAAAACTATACATAGGCAAATTTATATCCCAAAAGGCATTGAGTGTTGTTATGATATGCTCTATTACATATTGCATGCATTGTTTATGAATTACTACATCCTGCCTTATTGGCATAATTATGAGTGTGTACATCTACACACACAACACACTCAGGTGTGTACTTTACCAGTTGTCTTAATTTCCCTACAAATTTATTTAAAGTCATTTAAATATCATTCATATTTTGTAATTAATAAAGTTGCAAGGTTGAGTATAGCAGTCTTCAAAAACATAAACTCTATTTCAAACTATATTTCTGTGTTTAGTTTTTAAATTTCTTTATTGACTTGACATCCTTTCTTTCCTGCATTTTCTTTAGGTGCTAATATCTCCAAAAATTTTGCTTTTAATGACTCATGTTTATCCTTGAAAGAGTAAGCATGTTCCAAAGGTTCAAACTCAGGTCTTGGGACCAAAATCTCATAGCTTTAATCTGCCTGCCATTAACTTCTGGTTGTCCATAGACAAATAATTTATCAAAGTGTCTGGTTCTTTAACTGAGAAATAGGCACCCATTCATAAGCGACGTATCCAGAAAACCGGTGTTTCAACTAGTAATTTTTTTCTTTCTAAAGAAGTTTAAAATGTAAAGTGGAATGCAGTATTCTATTTAAGTTTTCAGATTCAAAGAAATTTCTACTCTTTCTGTATGAAGACTGTGGCACCTTTATTACAAATGTACTGTGTTTGTGAGCTTATCATGGCTGTATAATATATATAATCGCTTAAATAAACCATGTCCTTCATCTATCCCAGGAAGAATGTTCTAGTTGTCTAATCTTTTTAATTATATAATTGCCAAAACATAATTGTCATAAATCCAATTGTTCACTGGACAACCATAGAAGGTGCTGACTAATTCTGTTTCTTGTAGTGAATGTCCAAAACACCCCAAAAGGGGTTTAGGAAATAAGGAAGTGATGTACAGAGAAAAAGATAGATCAATCTATATATGAAGATCTCACTGAGGTTAAAAGGTAAAATAAAATAAATAAACAAAGGTATAGTAAGAATGACAGAGTAGGAATTGAAAGGATCAGATTTTGTCCTTATCTTTCCAGCAAAAGCCAGAGCTCTCTGCAATTCTTTATGATTGAAGCTCTCTCTTACATTTTCTCGGTACCCCTTAAAGAAATTAAGCTTTTATACTGCTACCATATTTATCATTGTAAAACAGAAATACGAAGCTACAGGTCTTCTTGTTACAAACATTTTTAAGTCCTCATTGCCTTCTAACTCTTCACAGTAGAAGCTTTGCTAATTAAGAAGCCCACTGGATTAACCAATATTCACCAATTCTCCCATATATCTTTGACGCATGCCTACAGCACCCCCATGCTTGTGGCCAGTATACTCTCTTCCTATTAAATGAATTACATGCATTTCAGGAATCAGCTATTCCTAAAGGTGTTTATTTTAGGTCCCCCTATTAATTAAATTTGATGATTTCAATTATTTGAACATTTCTAAATATTTCTCAATGCCATTCCTTTTTCTCCTTTTCTACCACAATACCACTTAGCCAGATTTTTACCAGGATACCACTTAACTAGGTTGTTTCTAATTTGGAACGCACAGTATCTTCCGAATGAGTCTACCTTCATCCAATCTGCTACAGGCCTCATCCCTTCATCTGCTGTACACAGGCACACACACACACATACACACACACACACTCGCACGCGCACGCGCACACACACACACACAGAGTCTATTTGCACGGTAGGTAGATCTGTCTTTAGAAACTCATAAACTCAGCTGAACATGCTTTCATGAATTCTTCTTAACTTGTCTCCTGAAGTTTGCTTATAGACTAGGGTCCTTAATAGAAAAAAAAAATTACTGTGGCAACTTCTCAAACTGAAAGGAAGCACACGCTTGGAGACTTTGGAGACTTTAAGATTGCTGGAGGCAGTATTCCACATGGTTTACAGAAAATTTGGAAGAGAGACGTCAATCCACCATTTACTGGCTATTTTATATTAAGGAAATCAATTTCTAGTCTGTAAAGGGATAGATAATTTTTACCTCTTCAGGTTTCTAGAATTTCATTATAATAACATAATTATATGTGGAAGTTGCTTAAAGTAATAAAGAGCTCAAATGGTTGTTTCATAAATGAATGGTTGTGGAAAGGTATGTGATTTTGGCAAGATAAATCCTATAATATTTTTCATTGCATTATAAAAACAAACCATGGTTTTCCTTACAGCTCTTTTTCAAAGAGTTTAGTTTTGAAGATACTAGAAGGTGGAATAAGTAATTTATAATTGAAGCAAATATTAGAGAAAAGTAAAATTGCTCTAAAAGTTAAAGGGAGAAAGGCGATCATTGTCCTCTGTTCCACTGGAGTTTTACTTTTGTGGTCACAAGGGAAGTCACATTGTCCTGAAATAGTGCATTACCATACTGACAAAGACCTTGGTTCCAAGACAATTACATACTCTCTCAGGAGTCCATCACCAAGTGATAATGAGGTGTGAACACATTCCTCAGAAACCACAGACACGCCAAAAGGGCAATTTAACACCTCTTCAAAAGATGGATGAGATATGAATTACTCATAATGAGCTCAGGCCAGACTCTCTCTGCACCAGCCTGGTTCAGAACATAGACTGGAGTGGTGTAAGCTATCATACCTGGAATTTGAGTATTTTCTCCCCAGGCAAAGGTCACAATCTTCAATCGATTTACTACTTTTATTGTAGGTGGACTAGGAGAACTCTCTCTTTCTCTCAATTTCATGATCGCCTTTATTTCTTCTGGGATTTTCCTTTGTTGTGTGCTCGTGCATGTGTGCCTATGTATGTGTGCATGTGTGTATGTGTGTGTGTGTGTGTGTGCACTTCCTGCGGACTTCACTTGTGTATATCCCACATTTGAACCCAAGGATTAGAAAACATTTTCTGTGTTATGTTTCAATCTTCAAGTTTGCCTGTCATATGCTTTTGAGTCATAATTTCTATCTATGAGAAGATGAGGCTACTGAGTTAAAATACAACTATTCGTTTCCACCGGCATGATGAAGTAACGCCAGAATTCACCCACAGGCCCAAGGAAGAGGCCAGAAATGGTTGTGAGGTGGATATTGATTAATGCAATATGTCTAAGAATGGGAAACATTTTCATTGTGTTTAGTCAATTGATCCATAAACAATCATGACCCGTAATCACGTATTGTAAACCTGTGTTTGTCAAACAGTGCATGGAACTCCAATGGCACTGTGAACATTGAAGTTCCTGTAATTGTTTGCAAATGAAAATTCTTAATTTTGTAAAGTTATTCATTTACATCATTGATAGCTGAAAGAGCATTGCGGGTGAGTTAAATTCTGTTTTTTCTTGTTCCTCTAAATCATACATTCATCTTACCCAAAAGTTTTTCCTTTGTGAAACTGATAAATAGGCTAGAATACATATAGAATGTGGACCTATACCCTAAGGAAGAATATTCATGACATTTATTTTAGTTAGGTCTTAGGATTATAAGGAATTCCAAAATATGCATTGAGCAAAGCATTTTGTCTTCAATAATATATAAGATCCAAGCCACATTTTCCTCCTTTTAGACCCTGCTATTATTTTAATGCTGTTACATTATACAAAATTAATTTTTTAAATGCTCAGATTTAAACCCTCAGTAAAGTGGATATAAATAGATGTAGAAAGAAGATATGCAAAGAATAGCTGAGTGTCACAATGAAGAAGCACTCAAATGAAAAATGCAAGCACTTGGAGTTGCTGAGCCTCGACGCGCTTTTGACCAAGGACAGCCTTTCTCTGAGCATATATTTCTCTTGTTTTTTATTGTAATAATCAATCAGTTGCCTTTTATGAAATCAAATTTACATATGTAGCCTGAGTAAACCTCTTTCTTGAAATTAATCCACTAACCAAAACTCTATGGCTTCTGAGTTTCCTTATATTTAATTTTGCTTGTGTATTTTTTTCCCTTAATTACATTAGTGTATCCATTTAAAGACAGCATCAATTTTAAGGAACAGTCTCACTTGACTAGTAAATTGGAAAGGGAAAAATGAAACACTATCAATTAAATGTACATATCTATTGTATGACACACCCAGAATTCTAAAAATTAATTCTTTAGTGAAAAGATAGATATGCATTTTAGAATTTAGAATATAGAGATATTATGCTAGAGGTCTGAGTATTTTACTGATTTTTCCATTTTAAGAATAAATTATAGTGATAAATTTTAAGTTACATACATTATTTTATTGTCTAACCTTTTTAAAAACATTATCAGCTTACCTTGGCATTTTCTTTACTTTTTTTAATCTCTCTTTTAAGCTGTGGATTCTTTAGTAAATTAATTTTTACTCATGTTTATTTAATTCAGAAAGCAGCTAAGAATAAATGCTAGTGTCTGATTAAACTATTTCCCAGATCTCAAAAGCTTTGATATAAAGCGTACTTATTGCTCTTTTATATAAATGTATTCATGTGTTTATTTTAACATTGGTGTCCATGTTCCACATGGCAGACACGATGCTAAGCATTTGGAATAATGTGAGGAACAAAAATGAAGTTCAGCAGACATTTTAGTAGGGCATGCTACTATTAAACAAATTGTCATGCACGATATGTAAAAATGAAAATGCGATAAGTGAAGGAGCAGAAATGCATGGTGTTTGGAGGTCACTATGTACCAACGTGTACCCATGGGATTTAATCTCTAGAGTGATAACACGGAGAGGCTAACGCCAGTGACCAAGAATTTGTTAGTCAGTACTTATTTCCCAAGAGGGACACTCTACACCACACAGGGCCTCCTGGCGAAGCACCGGGTCCAGTGAGGGGGCAGGAGTGAGGGGACAGCGTGGGCCAGAGCCTGAGTTGTGCTTTCCGTGGGAAACCAGATCAGGACACGGAAATCCCTTTAAGATAGGGTTGGTCTCTAGTTGTTTGGGACCTGGCTGTGGGTTGATTTAGAAAAGAATAAATATCGGCTTATTAAATGACAGTCAGATAAAGGAGGTGGTTGAGGGTATGGACTCACATTTATCAAGAACAATAGGTCAGTGGCTGTTCATGTAAATAGCTCCTTGTAGATGGGGACAAAGGTGTTTCCAAGGATTTCATCTACATGTGAGGTTTCTGAGTCATTATTCTTTATATGTATAAAGTCATTATTCTTTATACGTATAAATAATGAGATTTTTATATTTTAATATTATTTTATATTTATAAATAGTGAGTCATTATTCTTTATATTTATAAAGAACGGTGTATATTCTTTAAGATTCACTAATACCTAACTTTGTAACTTTTTACAATCTGAGGGACAAAATAGTTTTAATTTTCTCTATTTAAATTTCTCTATTCTCAGTAACAGAAAGAATGACCATCACTTTCAGAAATTAGTCATTACAGTTTCCCTGAATATGAACAGCCTATTCGTATTCTTTGTTCATTTTTCTACTATTTCCATATTACTTCCAGTTAGTTTAAAGATGTTTACACTATTTTTAACGTATATGCTTTTCTGATATAACTAAACATTTCCAGAAATTTTCTGTCAATTCCTACTTCTTTGTTCCAGAGATAGTTTAAATTTTATGTAGTCAGTGTCTTGCCTTATGAACTGTATGTCTGGGATCTCATTTAACATGTTCTACATGAGCAAAATAAAATAAAGATATCCTCTGATATTTTTTCTACTTTATTTGTATTTTTGCTTTTATATGAGAATAGTAAATTTTATGAGGATATTTAATTTATGAGGATCTTACTTTTGAATAATATGTAAGGTAGGTACGTACTCTTATTTGCAACTTAGAGCTTTTATCCCAACATGATTAATGCAGCTTTACAAATTTTAGTTTACATAGATGTATGTGTATACATGTATATGTGTACATGTGTATATATGTATACATGTATATGTGTACATGTGTATATGTATGTGTATACATGTACATGTGTACATATGTATGTGTATACATGTATGTGTGTACATGTGTTTATATACATGTAGACACAGGCTCAGTCTTATGCCAAGGTTTGTGCACACATGGATCTCATATTGCACTGTCTGTTCTACTCCATTTAACCATTTGTTTTTCTTAGGGTCATTACAACAATATTCCTTAGTGCTGCACACTTGTAATGTGGCTTCCTCTGGCAGAACAACTTTATTCTCATCACTCTTGTTTGTCAAAATCGCTATAGCTATTTGTGGACTTTCAACATTTAAAAAAATGATTAAATCTTCAAAAACTCTAGTGGAAATTTTGATCCAAATTACATTGTAATGAGAGAGTAGTGTGAAGAGGTTTGAAATAGACATCTTTCTTTTATTAGTTTTCCTATCCATAAAATTTGTACATCTCCCCATTTAAATATTTTCTTCTTCCTTTGATTTAATTTTAATTTTCAATGTAAAACTCTTATATTTTTCTAGGTCAGTTAGTTTCTAGATACATTATTTATGTATATGAGTAATATTTTGCCTTGCAATATATTTTCTGGTATAAATAACCACTATTAAGTTTTGTGAGCTGATCATATATTCATCAGATTTGCTGAATTTCCTTACTGATTTGTGGAGATTGCTTCTTGATTCTGTTGAATTTTCACTGTAGCTGATCATATCGTTTGCAAAACAAATTATTCTTCTTCCTTTCATACCTCTTTTTTTCATTTTATCATATGCCCAGGGCCTTCAATTCTATATTGAAAAGTAACATTGATTGTAAACACACTTCAATTTTGCTTTTAAAAGATATGAGTTATTCTAAACTGTTTATGGAAGTTTTAAAAACATTTGTATATACACATCTATCAATTAATCTATATTTTCTGTGCTTTAATAACAGAATATTGAATTTAAACACATGCTTTCACTGTATCAATTGAGATAATCTTGTGATTTATAAATTCATTAGTATTTTGAATTTCATCAACAGATTTGCTGATATAATACCATTCTTGCATTTTTAAATATACTTAACTATTTCATCATCCAGGATCAAATAAAAATAGTTCAAACATAATATTAGCTATTTAAAATTTAAAAGTATCGTGGGCCTGTGATTTTCTTCTTATTTTCTTTTAAACATCAATTTGATGTTAATAAATAGCATAAACGACACAACAAATTGTTCCTTTTTTTGGTAATACAGGGTTGAAATGTTCTTTGTAAATCTGAAAGCAGTAACTCTCAAGAAGACAGTGTATTTGTATAAAATGAAGATTTTTAGCATTTCAATCGCTTTGCATTTTTTCTATTAATATATGTTCAAATACATTGATAGATATTTATTTTATTACTTTGAGCATGTCTATTTTCTTTGGCATTCCTAAATTTTAAAGTTTTATATTTTGTTTTGTATATTCTCCGTTTATTTCTTGAATAGTCTTTCCAGAGTGTTCTTGTCCTATTAATCTACTGTTTAAAATCCTTATTTTTAACGTTGTCTACTGTGTTATCACTTTTGTTCATAATTATGTTCTTTATTTCAGTTTTCTTCTTTAATTTTTATTATAACTTTGCTTCATTCTTTCTCTTGATTATATAATTTCTATTCTAGTTTTTATGTTGAATAATTTGTTCATCTTTTATTTTTTCATTTAATTATTCTGACAAATTTATTTCAAGATATAGATTTCCTCTTAAAAGCTGCTTTATTTTTTTTAAATTATACTTTAAGTTCTAGGGTACATGTGCATAACGTGCAGGTTTGTTACATATGTATACTTGTGCCATGTTGGTGTGCTGCACCCATCAACTCGTCAGCACCCATCAATTCGTCATTTATATCAGGTATAACTCCCAATGCAATCCCTCCCCCCGCCCCCTCCCCATGATAGGCCCCAATGTGTGATGTTCCCCTTCCCGAGTCCAGGTGATCTCATTGTTCAGTTCCCACCTATGAGTGAGAACATGTGGTGTTTGGTCTAAAAAAAAAAAAAAAGAAATTCTGGGCAGGGTAGAAAGGAATGAACGATGAATCTGCTGGTGCTTACACAAAAAGAAGATATATTGTGAGGCAACCCGAAAGTTTCAGAATGAAGTTTACCAAGGTAGGATGCCCACCATGTTAAAGAACAACAAGAGATTTGGGCCGTTTTGTAACTGCAGGACCCCATACCGCATGTATGTAAAGCCCATATAGCAAAAGTCTGAAAAGAACCAACCACCCAAAACTGATAACCAAAAATTACGCGCCATCCCAGAAGGGGAAAGTGATAGAAAAGAACCCAGAACTAATTGATCAAGGGGATCTACCCCTTATCCCTGAGCCGTTTGAAATTTTTTTTAAGAATAAGGTATTCATGTGTTAGCTCCGTACTGCTTATAATAAATCTAAATAAAAGGTTGTCCTAAAAAAAAAAAAAGCTGCTTTAGTTTCACATTTTGTGCACTTTTACTGTATTCTAGTTTTAGATATTTTATAATTTTTTAAATATTTTTTCTTGAGTCATAGGTTTATGCAGTAGTATCTAAGTTGGTTTCTAAACTTTATATGACTTTTTAAAAAATCTCTTTTGCTAGTGACATTGAAAGTGAGAGATCATGTTCTATATAATGGTGATTCTTGAGAATTAGAGACATTCTTTGCTGCTCAATGCAGCATTATATTTGTCGCTGTTTCATATACAGTCAAAAATAATAGTATTATCTGTTGGATTTAAAATTATTTGACCAGACACGGTGATTCACGCCTATAATCCCAACACTTTGGAAGGCTGAGGCGGGCAGATCACCTGAGATCAGGAGTTCAAGAACAGCCTGACGTACATGGCGAAATCCCATCTCTAGCAAAAATGCAAAAGTTAGCGTGGCATGGTGGTGGGTGACTGTAATGCCAGCTACTCAGGAGGCTGAGGCAGGAAAGTCGCTTGAACCTGGGTGAGATTGCGCCATTGCACTCCAGTCTGGGCAACACAGCGAGACTCTGTCTCAAAAAAAAAAAAAAAAATTATTTGCCTGTGTAGACCCATATGCATATATGTATATATATGTATATGTATTTACATATCTACATGCATAAATGCCTGCACGCATATCTTATATGTGTATAAAATATATAATTTTAATTTCATTGCTCAAATATTTGTAAGCATATATGTGTGTGTGTGTGTATATATATATATTTGGTCAGTTAGATTTGTGAATTTTCTAGATAATATTTTTAAAATCTTTAACTATCATTGCCAATTTACCTATGGTTTCATTTCCTGGGAACCAAGGGACTTTTCTGCTCAGCGCTCTACCCGGCTTTCTGTGTTAGTCCTATGGAGTCGTCACCCTTATACTCAGCTCCGTGGCTGCCGCCAGGAGGACTAAGAGAGCCAGTCAGCTCCCCATGCTAAATGATCAACTACTGGGAAACAAACGCCCTTGTCTATTAAGGATTCGAAGAACATTTTCAAAAACCTTTCTGACTTCTTATGCTTTCCTGATTTCAATATTACTGCCAATCATTTCATAAAGAACTTTAACATTGTGATCTTTTATTTTTATTTTAAGGAAATGAAAGAACTCTTCAAGTACTATTTTACATGAAAACATGAGTATGTTTTCTGAGTACTTGCTTAACTAATAATATATTTACATTGTCTTGAAGCAAGAACAACTCTTAAACACACGCACACAGATTATTAGAAACTATTCTAGTTTTTCTTCCATTATATCTAAGAAATTCTGCAGGAACTATTGTTTGTATTTATTATTTATATTGATTACTAGAGAGGATGCTGAATCCGTCTGATTTTGTGTCACTTTTAAATAGCGTTCTGGCTTTTGACTTCATGTTTTAGAATTATCACTACTTTGTTTTAAATTCTATATTATTCTGTTATCTGATTTATTCACTTATTTATCCCTCCTCCCATCCAACGTTTATTATTTCTTTAATGATTTCCCGGACTGATATTTTCTTCACAGTCACAAGGTAACAGTTTGTTCTGGTTTCAGTGACAGTCCATGCTAAGGTTTAAGATTCCTCAGATCTACAAGCTGTGGGTGACTTGCGGTGCTTCCATCCAAGGACGAATCTCTTCTCCCAGCAGGGGTGAAAACATTGCCTGCAGGAGGCTTTGCCAGTTTGCCATGAGAATTTCTGCTTTTGTACAGTCCTTTCTCTTGCCTTCCTCATCTGTGGTTGTATTTTGAGACTTCCACCGCTGCAGTGCATTTACACGTATGGGAGAAACAGCCACGGGAATGGTCCGCACGGTTCAAACACTAGCACACGTGCAAAGGAGGGATATTCAATGAGCCTTCTGTCCAGCCAGAGAACCTGCATCTCTGTAGGATGAGCATGTGCCGTGGAAGTGGGGAGATGGATGGTTTTTATATTGTGTGTGCCGAGCATGGTTTGTCTTCCATGAGTTGAAGCCACTGATTTACTTATTTCTGTTTAGTTTCTGTAAATTTAGGAGACGATATTCCTTGCAGTCTTGCAGTAGCTTGTCAATATTTGTGCTCAACCCATGTCAACCCTAATAAGAATTACACACGCATTTTACTGGAAGGTGAGAGACACCGGCATGTTTAACTCTGGGATATGAAAATATTAATTTAAATCATTTATCTTTCATTTGATGTACCATTTTATATGCCATTTGCAGAAAGAAAAAAAAAACCCCCAACTATACATCTCTCTTGAAAACTTTTTTTTTTTTTTTTTTTGGTAAATTTATGCAGAGCAGTGCTTTCTAAAGTCACTGAATCCTTTGGATAGTGGCCACAATTCTGAATCTTTGTTTTAATGGTCAACAATTGTCAGAGCCAAAGCAAATCAGAGAGCAACCTTAATACTAGAATAGCAGGTGAGGCACAAGAAATAAAATATGCCTGTTCCAAATGAGGAATCAATAGATCTTATGGAGGCAACCCCCTTAAGATGTCTTGTCAATAATTAACGGCAAAGTACTAGTTTTCCTGGCCTTCTCGACTTCTCTTCAAAGAAGAGAAGACAACTGGCATACTTTGAAATTTCATCCCATTCACCTATCTCTGCTGGATTTGCTGTCTGGTCCTCAGTTTTCTGTCCCCAAAATAATGTCACGCTTTGCAGTATATGCTGATGAAATCCTTAAAGATAAGAGATTAGAAGATTCAACCTGAGATAAGTAAATGCAAGAAATCTTAGTGGAAGGGTCAATTTTCCTTTGCATAAAATAGCAGTTCTGATCTATTTGTCACATTCTATTACACTTTTATTTTTTAACCAGAAGGAAGAGAATGCTACATTTTAACTAAATTGTTGCCCATCGTTCCCTCTTGGCAGATATTTTTAAATTTTATTTTAATTTCAATTTTTATAGATTGAGTGGGTACAAGTGCAGTTTCGCTACATGGATATATTGTGCAGTGGTGAAATCTGGGGTTTTAGTTTGACCATCACTGACATGGTGTACATTGTACCCAATAGTTAATATCTCATTCCTCACCCTCCTCCCACCCTCCCACCTTTCCAAGTCTCCAATGTCCATTTTTCCACTGTGTGTACATGTAGACACATGATTTAGCTTCCAGGTATAAGTGAGAACATACAGTATTTGAATTTCTGTTTCTGAGTTATTTCACTGAAGTTAATGGCCTCCAGTCACATCCCGGTTGCTGCAAGGGACGTGATTTTATTTTTTACGGCTGAGTTGTATTCCATGGTATATCTCTACCCCGTTTTGTTTAGCTAATTATTTGCAGATACTCTAACTCCATGAATACCCAGGTGACGACTGAATGTCGTAATATCACGCACTTCACAGGAGGAGGCAACACTCATTTATTTCAGTGCTCCAGGAGGGATGGCAAAACCCCAGCAGGAGGAATGTATTCGATTTCAGAGTGAATTTTAACAAATGCTTTAAAATCTCAGTCTCAAACCACTAGAACCAACTGGAATGTCATCAGGGAAACACCAGAAACACCTCTGGGGCTGAATTTCTGCCATTCGAAGAGTCACTGTGACTTATTCAAAACATTTTGGAAAAAACTTCGAGAAGATAGTGACGAAGAGCACGGAGTGGTGTTTGGAATTCTACCATCTGGAAAAACACATGCCTTTGCCTTTAGTGAATCTTTAAATAGGAATGAATTTAGAATCTCCTTTTTTTATTTTTAACTTCAGACTTCATAAAAGCTTTATTTAAAATCCAAATCTCAGCAGAGATTACGTTGACAGATGTATAACTTTCTAAAACAAGGATTCCCAATCGTTTCCTGTTGTAGCTCCAATGCACTGGTAACTGGTTATTCTGAATAAAAATGCACTAATAATAATGAATGAATATTACTGTGGGTTCTTAGTGATACTACACTGTGCAGCAGAAAAAGAAGGAAGAAAGATAGGACTTTTCTTCCTTTTATTTATTTTATGTCAAATGTTGGGAGAAAAATCTTAATATTATTTTATTGTTTAGGGCTATTTTAAAAATGGCATTTGCAAGACTGTAATTGGACTGCAAACGTGATATATATTTCATGGCTATGAGGATTTGGGATTGCTTTATGAGTATGTGCATTTAAACATTTTGTCTTTCTTGCAGTTCCGCAGGGGATTTAGAGTATCTTTTAACCAATGTAGTATTGCCACTCCCTTTGTTGTGTTCTTTTGTCCTCAGCAATTTTTTGTCCCCAATCATCTTTTTTGGTTTCTACTCTAAGATCTGTAAGAAATCACATTATCCTTATTTTGTAAACAAGGCTACTGAGGTAAAGGCGAAGGTTGAGCTGGAGATCTGTAGTGCCATTTCTAATTTTAATATTCTATGAGTCTAGTATGTCATATTTCTCAATTTTAAAAGAAAACATGTAGTGTTGTGTACATGTGCATTTTACATACAGATTTTTTAAAAATTGGCATACAACCACATTCTGAGGTAATAGATTTCATGCTTATAAAATATAAATAACAAATACATTGAAGAGAGCTACTATTGTGTTTCTATGAAAGGCCCTGATAATACATTGTGTACAGTAATGTTTAGCAATCTTTTGAATGACTGAGCTCGAGTTCCTGACAAATGCCTTCCACAGGTAAAAACGGGAAGTGGAAGGGATGGTAGAAGGGCCACCGAGGAGTCTTCGGAAATCTCTAAAAGAGCTCTCTATGAAGTTATCATTCTGGGACTCGATTATCCCCCTGTAAAAAAAAAGCAAAAAAAAAAAAAAAAAAAAAAAAAAAAAAAACGGAGTTGAATTACATGGTTTCTGAGGATGCTTCTCACTCTAGATTTCTGAGCTTCTATTTAATATTCACTGATTCCAAAGTTCCTCAGGTACAGAGAATGAGTAGCTACATAGCAATGTCTTCAAGGTGCTATTTGTAGAATCAAGTATAATCAAAATTTAATTTTTATATACGCAAGGGAAAGCAAATGAAGTGAAATACATTGGCCTAATACCAAGGTTAGATAAAAATGAAGCATAAACCTAGATTTTACTCTATAAGATACATTAGCTTGACTATCTTTCTTTCTTACACTTGTAGTAATGCTATTTGATGTTAATAATAAAAAAGAGAACTTAACAGGTATTAGTTCAGCTAAGTGTCATAGTTTTGTTACACTGAGCACTAAAGAATTCAGACAGAAAAATGAATGAAGACAGCAATGGCTATTATTTCTAGAAAGAAGAGCTATATACCCAACGTATGTGTTTATTTAAGTAGAGTATAACTCTAAGAGCATGAAAGCATAACTACCACCCTAATACTTATCATACTACAGTCAAAAGGACAAAGTCTAGCAAAGCATACAATAAATTCAAGACTGTTCATTTCACTAAGAAGTCTTGCAAACAAAGACCGATGGTACTGACTCCAGCTAGGAGATTATCACAACAGTCCCCAATAGTGATAAGTGATTAGATGGTGAACTGAGATTCTGACAATAAAGACACAAGAGTACTGAGTGTTTATGTGCTAGATACCTTTCTATGTACTATGCACATACTAGTTAACCTAAGTCTCAAAAAACTACAATTAATTCTCTCTAAACTCAGCTGCAAAATAAAGATATTGTGTCTAGCTCCTTCATCATTATTGTATTCTGCCTTTTTCTTTTTTTTTTTTTAATTTTTTCTGAGACGGAGTCTCACTCTGTTGCTCAGGCTACAGTGCAGTGGTGCAATCTCAGCTCACTGCAACCTCTGCCACCCAAATTCAAGCAATTCTCCTGCCTCAGCCTCCTAGGTAGCTAGGATTACAGGCACTTGCCAACACGCCTGGCTAATTTCTTTGTATTTTTAGTAGGGACAGGGTTTCACCATGTTGGTCAGGCTGATCTCAAATTCCTGACCTCATGATCTGCCCGCCTCGGCCTCCTAAAATGCTGGGATTATAGGCATAAGCCACTGCGCCCAGTCATATTCTGTCTTTTCAAGAGGGGTCAAGAGGGGACACAGCTGATAAATGATTAGGAGCTGGAAGCAGGAAACAGGGAGGCTTGGTAGTCCACAACCATCATCACATTTGGTGGTCTGTAGGGCCACAGTGAGCAAAGTATGAAACCTCTCTTTCAAAAATGTTCTTAGTAATACACACACACACACACACACACACACAAACACAAACACATCTGCATTAGACTTTATCCATGTCAAGGTGATTTTATAAGCACCTCACTACTACATCAACAACTCTTGTAAAGTGTTCATTAATCCTGCGTTTTTCAGAAATTGAGTGTCTGAGGTCTAAGGTTAATCTTCTGAAGTCAAACAGATTTAAACCTGTTTTCCAGTCCCAATTCCACATTTTTCCCAAGACATTAAAGACAAACAAGAATTCAGAAAGAAGGGGAATGAAGTCGCACCTGGCACAATGCACCAGAGATATTTTCCTGATTCTTTTTAGTAAGTTCATAGCTCCCACCCATGTACATGCTGGTGTCATGTAGGTTTTGATACTAATGATGCCACCGATATTCCTCAACCTTAATTTTTATTAGCTCATCAATGGAGTTCAAAGATGGGCATTTAAAAACCATCCTGGAGTGCTCTGGAAATACAGGCAGTATAAGTTACTTGTCATCTGATTATTGTGAAAATAAATTCATACCTCCTGCTATTGAAAGTGGATGATACTCCCCAGAATTATTCATACAAATGTGGAATTCAAGATTAGAAGTTTGATTGATCCTCTTTGTTTGCCTCTAAAAAGAGTAAGATAGAACAGTCTTAGTCAATCCATTAGACTTCAACAACTGGCTCGAAATGTCCTACCACGTAGTTAAGTGGAAAAGAAATCTGAAAAAATAAAGACAGAAATGGAATAAAAGCATTAAATTTGTTTTATGTATGAGAAAGAACTATTTGAGTCAGTCATCATAAAGAAGTATGCTTTTAGCACTTAACAAATTCAAGAGCCATGGACCAGCTAAATAATTGAATCTGGCTTTACTTTTGATTCAGAAACTTCTCTTCTACTGCAACAATTGGGCATCTCTTTGGCTCTGTAGTAATTAGTTAAAATAAAATGGAGGGTTAGCTCCTTTTTTGCTTTCTAATTTTTCTCCTTAATAAAATGGTGTTCCAAGTCTCTTGGGACTTCAGCTGAGTTCACTAGATCTGAGAAGTGAAGCACATCTGTTCAAATCTGAATGAAAGGCAGGGGACAAGCGATGTCAGGGCACTAAGGGCATCTCTGGGTAGGTTTTTGTTTTGTTTTTTGAGCTAGAATCTCACTCTGTGCCAGGCTGGAGTGCAGTGGCGCAATCTCCACTCAGAGAGGCTAAGGTTATTGCATTATCCACAATAGGGTTTTATGAAATTCACAAAGCCCAATGAAATGATAGTCAAATTATTAAATATTCCATAAAGGCAGATGTTCCATTGTAGTTTCAGAGTTTCAGATGCTTGATGCATGCAGAATGGCTTTGGAAAGGAGTTTTCTCTTCATGAAAGAGAAGAAAATCCAGATGATCATAAATGCTTCCTGGCTTAGTTTATTCCTTCCCACTGTGTTGATATTGGATGTGGTCCCTCCAGATGCATGAATACATGCCTTTAGACCTCCATGCGGACCCTCCAAGTAGACATGTTTAGCAAGAGAGTAATATGAGACCGAAGTTCCTAGGAGAGTTCAAGACCAAACACACAAATACATGAACGCTTAGATTCCATAGAACAAAGTATGTTTACCCTGTGAGTAAATGGAGAAGAGAACAGAAGCCCCACATCTAAATCTTGGGTACCCCAACATGTAATGGTTGGTGAAGATTTTTGTTAGTAGGCCGAGAAGGAGTGGAGAGCGGAGAAGGAGAAAAAGTATGCATTTTGAAGATTGTATTCTGCAGGCCAAAATAAAGCATTTCAAAAGGAGGAAGCCTGAACTGCGTGAAGGATGCTTAAAAAGATACCAAGAAGAGCTCTGAGAATTGTCCTTTACCTCTGGCAATGTGGAGAGTGCTGATGACCTGGGGAAGGGTAGGTGAAAAATGAGAGTCCCACAAGTGTAAATACAGGAGAGAAGAGGTGGGGATAAGTGGAGATTCAGACCATGACTACAGACACTATTTTACAGATTTTTTTTAGTGGAGAGCAAAGAAATTGAGTGAGGAACAAAGAAACATATGGAACCCAAGAACAGCTTTTACAACTAACTTAAATATTGGTAAGATAGGGTACATTACTGCATGTGAGTTTGTCAATGGAAATAATCTACTAAGGAGGGAGGAATGACAATAAGAGATAATAATGATAATAAGAGACAAGAAGAAAAAATTGCTGAATGAATGAAATGAGTAGGCAAGAAAGAATTTAATCCAGTATATAGATGGAAGTATTGACATTGGATAACATTTATAGTTATGTATCTGACACTGAGCCATTGAGATGCTTTGCGTAAGTGAATTTCCCCAAGACGTGAAGTGTTATTTGCAGTGATTATGTATCCTATTGTCTAATTTACTTTTGCCCTTAAATGATTCAGGATCCCTAATATGAACATAATATATCGCAGATCATGCACATAGTAGACTGATGCATTATTTTTCTCTTTGAATTATCTTTGTAATAACCATAGCCATTATTTTAACCTGAAAGATGCTAGAAATTTTTACATTATAGGGAATGCATGAATTGGGGTGGTCAGGAATTGAAGCTACACATCCTGTGTAGGCACCATAGATTATTGCAGGGGCCATTGAAAATAATATGCTAAGAATAGATAAGGCTCAAGGACAGTATCTCTAGCTAGTTGCACTTTCAATGAACTCCAGTAGTCAAGGACAGTATCTCTAGTTGAACTTTTAATGAACTCTAGTAGGCGTCAAGAAGGCAGACAAATAAGCAAGAACTTAGAGACAAGGAACTAAGCAGAAGGTTACATCTGGGTGCAGAAAGTTTGTTTCGCATTGTGTTATTTTTGCTGACGTGGGATTTGTGGAGTACGAATAAAGTGAGGCGGAGGCTCTAGGCGCGGCCGCCATGTTCTCTGTTTGTCTTTGTCTCTTGTGTCTGTTCATTCTCCACCACCCCCGGCACGGTCCCCAATAGATTATCAGTCCGATCTTGAATTTTTCTGGTCAAATAAAATTTTTACGCTGAGCACGGTGGCTCACACCTGTAATCCCAGCACTTTGGGAGGCTGAGGCAGGTGTCACCTGAGGTCAGAAGTTTGAGACCAGCCTAGCCAATATGGCAAAACCCCATCTCTACTAAAAATACAAAATGAGCTAAGTGTGGTGGCGTGTGCCTGTAATCCCAGCTACACAGGAGGCTGAGGTAGGAGAACTGCTTGAACCCAGGAGGCGGAGGCTACAGGGAGCCGAGATGGCACCACTGCACTCAGCTTGGGTGAGGTGGAGTAAGATTCCATCTCAAACAATAATAATAATAATAATAATAAATTTTAAGTTTTACATTTTTAAGAAAGGGGATGAAACAAAATGGTGATATTTCACAGGCATAAACAGTCATTTGAGTCACAGCCTACCATATTAATATACCTTAAATTATTTCTGAGAGATTTCAATAACTAGAGCAATGGTTCCCAATCATTTTGGCATCAGGGACTGGTTTCGTAGAAGATAATTTTTCCACGGACCAGAGAGTGGGAAGGTTTTGGGATGATTCCAGTGCATCACATTTATTGTGTACTTTATTTCTATTATTATTACATTGTAATATATAATGAAATAATTATACAACTCACCATGATGTAGAATTGATGATGTGGAATTGAGTCCTGAGCTTGTTTTCCTACAACCAAATGGTCCTATCTGGGGTTGATGGGAGAGAGTGACAATCAGGCATTCGATTCTCATAGGAATGCACAACCTAGATCCCTCACATTCATAGTTCACAGTAGAGTTTGTGCTTCTGTGAGTGAGAATCGAATGCTGCCACTAATCTGACAGGAGGCGGAGATCAGGTGGTAATGGGAGCAATGGGGAGCAGCTGTAAATACAGATGAAGCTTTGCTCATGCACCTGCCATTCACCTTCTGCCATGGACCCAGAGTCCATGTTCTGGGGGTTGGGTATCCCTGAACTAGAGCATTGGATTTTACTTCTCTAGAAAATGAATTTTTATAATGATTTTATTGAATGCAAACTCACTAAATTTCAGCAGCTTCTCTGTCTAAACAAGTAGTATGAACCACTTCCTTGGGAAGAAAATATATGAGATATATGTTATCTATTTCATCATGGACAAATTATTCTGAAATTAAAGTGACCACAGAAGCAATTACACAAAACGGTATGCTTTGAACCACATCATTTTCAGTCATAATTATATGATATTCAAGTATTTCTGTTTAATATATTTAGTTGTAATTTATGGAGCAGGCTCCCAGAATACTATAGTCATTATGTAACACATCAATTTTTTTTTCTTTCTTAGAATATGCTTTTCCATGAAACTTAAATGCATAAAAATGAAGACTACTCTAATTTGCCAGTAGTACATTCTACCATATTGGGAAAGGAAGAGTTAGTAAGCCTGAAATATTTTCTATTCCTTTACTTGGTTGAACTGTGGAAAATAAGAAAAGTAACCTCATCAGATCCCCTTACCAGCATATACTCATGACATAGCTACAAGGAAGTACACTAACACCTTTTCCAAGAGCAAAGTGCATATTGATAAAACGATTTTAGCAAGATGTTGTTGGTCTGTCTAGGGCTGTTTATGGGAGACAAACCTAACATTTATAAATTTATGGGACATGGTTTCATTGAAAATTTCATATAGACTCCAGATTATAAAAGGGAGAAGTTTGAAGACTGAAACAGCTTCTTTGTGTTTAATACTGATCACATTTATCACTTAGAAATGTTATGTGTTGTATCTGGCCAAAAGCGTATCTCACACCAAATATATGATGTGTGGTAAACAAGTCATGGTTATAAAAGGCAGTGATGATTGGTTGGTATTGTTTACTAAATGACACCAATACATCCGAACTATTTGAGGAAACTTGCTCTACCTCTAGACATCACTCCAATCCCCAAAACAGAGTAGGCTTGCTTTTCCAGGTTGTAGTTAGCTATCTATAATTACAAAATGGTAAATAAGCAGTGTTCAAAGCAATTTGTGGCATAGCTTATGTGCGAGTAGAAAAAGAAAGCAAGTCCAGATTCATTTGGTTACAATAATAATAGTTTTCAATGTTATTATTTTGTTGGTCCTGAGTTTCTTCCCAGTTTTGAAGTATTTTTCCCAGTATTTCTTTCAGTGTTTCTTCTGGAAAATCTCAATGTTTATGAAGCTGTCAAATACAAATAAGACAACCATACCTCAAGAGTTTTGTCTTTTATAAAAAGACATATTGAAATGAAGTCAGGAATGGCTGTCCCAAAATATTCCCCTCATCTCTGTGGCGTCAATGCACAAACCCATACCCATATTGGTCAAGCAAGCTATTGTTATATATTTATTCAGTGTTACAGTTGGTCACAGGAGCTTAAAACTATCAGTGTCTTGAATTTTCATTGACTTTGATTTTAACATAACAACATAGTTCTTTAAAAGGTAAATTATTCCTGTGTTCTGGTATCCCTTTCCAATTTCCATTTTGTTAAATCCATTTACTTGTTTTTTTAATTCCTAATGAAAATGCTTTTGTAAGAAAATTACAACATTATTAGGCAACATTGAAATAAGAGATTATTGATCCTCTTCACCAAACCAACAGACATTTCACCATTAAGTAATTAAATTGAAAGTCATCGATACAGTTTCTGAGCCAAAATATCTCAGTTGCTGTGATAACTTGACTAAAGATCCCTGTTTATTTGGGCCATTATGTTTTAAATTAAGGTCTTACCTTTAATAAAAGCATTGAAACTTTTTAAAACTCTTTTATTCATTATTATATTCATTGATTTACTTAAAAATTACTGTATAGAGAACACAATTAGGGTATATTTATTTGAAAGGTCCTGCTAATTGACTATTTATGCATAAAATAAGCCAGAATGACTTAGAAAGATACATAATATCAAAATGAGGCGTAAAGAATACTAAATATCTTTTTCCCACAAACATTAAGTTTCGGCAAATTTATGATTAATGAGGGTAGTTTTTTAAATAATTATTTCCAGTAAAATACAAAATATATAGCATTTTCATGTGTGATAATCTAAAAGTTTTATTCCATTCCTTTCCTCTTAATGATGAAATAGGGCATATTAATTTTTGATATACTGCATTTTTCTCCATTTTCACATTTGCTTTTTTCCTTAGTGCCTGCAGCTGACCTCTAAGGGGCTCAACATGTTTGAATGGGACAAAACAAAACCTGTGATGCATTAATATCTATGAGGATGTCAACACCACAGGGTGAGTTCAGCTCTTCTACCTGCTGCATGCTGATGAGCTTAGTAATTCCCCTTTTTAAGCTTTCTTTTATTTTAAATTGACAAACAATAATTGTACATATTTATGAGGTACACTCTGATGTTTCAGTACACATATACATCATAAAATGATCAAATCAGGGTTATTAACACACCTACCACCTCACATGTTTCTTATGTCTTTGTTGTGAGAACACTTTAAATCTACTCTTTTTGCTATTCTAACATATACAAGACACAAACTGTAGTTATCATGCTATGCAACAGGTCACTAGGACCTGTTCCTCCTTTCTGACCAATTCTCTGTACGCTTTGACTAATATATCTCCCTTTTCCCCCCAAAATTCTCTTCCCCTCTCCTCCTGCCTGTGGTAACCACCGTTCTACTCTCTACTTCCACAAACTTGACTTTTTTAGATTTCACATAGAGGTGATAATGTGTGGTATATATCCGTCTGTGCCTGGCTTATTTTACCTGGCAGAATGTCCTCTAGGTTCAGCCATGTTGTTGCAAATGACAGAATTTCCTCCTTGTCTAAAGACTGAGTAATATTCCACTGTGTAGTTCTTTCCACAGCCTTTCTTACCACCTGCAGAAACTTGGTGGTAAATCTAATTGAATCCAACTTTTTAGATCTTACAGTCACAAGAGCAAAATTATTATTATGTAATATTTTATTTTAATATCACCTAAGGCAAAAGTTAGACAATCTTTGAAAGAAAGAGATAAACTCTAGAGGCTTATTTAATTTTAAATTCATAATAATAATCACTTTATTCATTCACCTATTTAGTTTTTGAGCAACTACGATTTACTTAGGTCTTACTATGAGCTAGGCATAGTATTAAAAATGTTGACATAGTGATGAACAAAGACGTTATTATTACCATCTTGAAACTGAGTTATCAGGAACACATCCAAAACTAAGCAAAACTACAACTTTGCTACTTTGGATGAAGGAATGATGTATTTGATAATGACAGTGTTACATAGGGGGACTTGACTTCTAATCCAGGAATTTCATTTAATAAGGTTCTCTTAAAGTTACTACGTTTAAGAACTTTACTACAGAGAGAAATTACTCATTTCAATGCTTTAAAATGGAAGAGTATATGTGACCTCTTTTCAGAACAGAAAGAAAGTCACCATGGCTTGGATAGATATAGTGAGAAAACGTGGTTTGAAAGAAGAATGGACGAAGCTGGCTGGGGATGGCGGCTCTTGCCTGTAATCCCAGCATTTTGGGAGGCCAAAGCAGGCAGATCACCTGAGGTCAGCCTGGCCAACATGGCGAAACCCTGTCTCTACTAATAACACAAAAAAATTAGGCGGATGTGATGGCACACACCTGTAATCCCAGGTACTTGGGAGGCTGAGGCAGGAGAATCGCTTGAACCTGGGAGAGGCAGGAGCACTTGAACCTGGGAGACGGAAGGTGCAGTGAACCGAGATCACGCCATTGCACTCCAGCCTGGGCGACAAGAGCGAAACTTGATTTAAAAAAAAAAAAAAAAGTAAAAAAAGAAGGAAGAAAAGAAAAGAAAAGTGAAGAAAAGAGACAAGAAAAGTAAAGAAAGACAATGGACAGAGCTGGCTAGACTGGAACACGTAGGGCTTTGTACACCCTGGCATGCATGGATTCACAGTCACACATTAGGAGTTTTATGCTAGTTTTCTACTAGCATACTAGATGAATTGAAAGCATAAGTTTGAGAGACATCACTGGATAGAAGGTGAGCCATCTTGAGATATCTGAATGAAGATGTAAGGATAGCAGATTGTTACATGAATCTGAAGTTGTTAAGAGGAGAGGTTCAGTGAGGGCTAGGACCTCATTTGATTTGCTTTTCTGACATCTAGAATCTTGTCTGGCACATGCCAAGCATTCAGCGTAGAATTCATTGATTAATAAATAAATACTTTCTGAGTATTTTGTATCTAGGTGATATAATTCGAGCCATGGGTACTTGGAGTTTGCCAAGAGAGATACAGACAACATTTAGAAGGTGAGTTTGGACAGGCCTTAAAGGGACCCGTTATTTAATGACCCACTGACAGGGTAAATTTCAACTGGGAATAAAAGGAGTGGCTAGAGAGGAAGGAGGTTCATGGTGGTGATTGCTTCTAGGCAGTCAGATAGAATAACAACTGGGCGTTGTCCATAGAAGCTTCTTAGGTAGAGAGAGTATATAATCTTCAAAGATGGTAAACACAGGAACCAGACTGGGAGGACTGGAGCTGAGGGAAAGGTGTGGAAGTCAAGAGAATTTACTCCAGGGAACACATGGCTATAAATGAAAGAAGGTAGAAGAATGGTACCTGAGAGAAGACAGAGCAGATCAAGAGAGTGGAGCTCTTTGAAGAATAATTGGAGAAACTTGATCAGTTTTAAAAGCTCATGAGAAAAATAGAGCTGAGATGGAGAAGCTGAATATTCAAGATAAAAAGGATAACTGATCATGTAATTGTCCAATGTCTGCCTTTTCAACTCTAAAAAATCTACTTAAGTTGTCCAAATATTGCAGAATTTTACAAACAGTTAGAGGCTGACTCAGTTCTCAGATCTTACCTGTGGTTGCCCAGAAGTCTTCTGTAATTATTACTATCAAAGAACCTGTAAAAACCAGAGAAATTGTTGATTATTTCAGGCATTCTCTGGGTACACTGATATTCTTCGTGGTTTTCAAAATATTCCTCTCACTCTTTGCTGAGAAAAAATAGTTGAGCTGACATGAGAAGCTAGACATGATTTCCCAGAGATTTTGTAGAGTTCCAAATTTTACCATCTGTTTGCATGTGACTAGCTGGAAAACAGACTCTTTTGATCCTGAAGTTCAAAACTTGGTGTCATCAGTTGGATTAGGAGATGCACTATCTTATGTTTATAGTGAGATGGATTTATGGATTTTCATGATGAAAAGAAGGTACCAATGATTCGGTTGTGAGTTGAACTTTCCATTTGTTATAAAATGAAAACTTTTTTTTTCTTTTGAGATGCAATATAATTTTGCAAAACATGTATTGACTCTGACACTTCTTCAAGAAATACAGATTCATTAAGAACTAATGGAATAAAATATTTTTTCTGAGGTCAAAATCAAAAAAGTTTTATCCAAATGGTATCTTGCAAACAAAACAGAACTGTTTGATTTAGAATATACATGTCTATGATTGACTCCATTTTTAATTTTTATTTTGAAATAAGTTTAGAATTACAGAGTTATCAAAAGTAATGCGGAGTTCACACATGCCTTCACTTAACTTTGCTAATGGTAAACATCTTATATAACCAGAGAAAAATTATCAAATACTAAGAAATTATCATAGGTACAGTTTATTCAGATTTCACCAGTTTTTCCACTAATCTCCTTTTCCTGTTCCAGGATCCAATTTAGGATCCCACATTATATTTTTGAGCTTTTGCCATTTCTCTCCCTCAGTCTTCTCCAATCTAGGGTAACTTTTTTCTTTGTTTCTTTCTTTCATTCTTTCTGTTTGTTTGCTTGTGTGGAAGCGGGTAGGGCAGAAGGAAGATGTTTCATGGCCTGACATTTTGAAGAGTAGTATTGGTCAGTTATTCTGTAGAATGCTCCTTAGTCTGGGTTAATCTGATGGTGACTAATCAGTTGTGGTTATATGTTTTTGACAAGGCTATTACAGCATGGAGGTACTCTTCTTGCTATATTATCTCAGGGTGCAAAAGATAAACATGTTTTTATCACTGGTAATAAAATTATTTTCTTGGTTAAGGTGGTGTTGCTAGATTTTGCCATTGGAAAATTACTATTTTCCTTTGGCAATTAATAAATATCTTGGAAGAGATAATTTTTATTCTTTAAATACACTGTTTCTGTTCAAACATTCACCTAACAATTTTAGCATCCATCAGTGGATTTTGCTTATGACACTTATTACTGTTGTATTCCAATGGTGTTTTCTATTTTCCTAATTCCTGAAAAATTTATTCTAGTAATTATCAAATTACTTACTTGTATCAGAGTTCCATGACAATTAATTTTATTCTATGACTTAGAACACAATATTTTTGTTACTTGATTTGTTGCTCAAATTAATTTTGGCAATTGGAAGCTCTTTTCAATGGTTTTCATAATTTTATTTAACAAGTTTCTACCTTTCTGTATTTTGAGCAACTTCTTTCTTTATGGTACTAGCAAATATTCCAGGCACACCTTTTGTTAAAATGGATTCTTCAGAAACTCATACTTAATGTTTTTCTGTGACAAGACTTGATGTTTTTCTATGAAAATCTTGAACACATATTTTAGTATAAATTAATGCAACTCTGAGCAAAACTATCGGGTTCTCATGAAAATTAACAAACTATGTATAAAATTTATATCTAAATGTAAATGACCTAGAATAATCAAAACATCTTTGAAAAAATGCAAAGTATGAGAACTGAACATTACGTGATTTTGAGATATGTTATAAGGCAAAGTTAACCAAGTCAGTGTTGTATTCATGTAAACATAAATAAAATAAATCAATGGAACAGAAGAGAAAGTCCAGAAATAGACCAAAAGATACATGGACAACTGGTTTTTGATAAAGATAGAAAGGCAATTTACTAGAGAAAAGAAGGTCTTTTCTACAAATAATGCTGGATATCCATATACAAAACTATTAACTTCAGTTCTTTGTACTCTATAAAAATCATAACTTAAAGGAATCATAAATTTAAATGCAAAACATAAAACCATAATGCTTCCATAGTAAAACACAGGAGAATACAGTTGTGACCTTTTTAGGCAACTATTTCTTATATATGACATCAAAAGTAAGAATTCTGCTCTTTCAATAAAACTGTTAAGAGAGTGAAAGGAAAAGCCTCAGGATGGGAAATGGGATTTGCTAATATTGTATGTAATAATAGGCTTAATTAGAATATGAAAGAATCATCAAAATTCAATACTAAGAAAACAAACCGCCCACTAAAAACGGGCAAATAGTTTTAACAGACACTTCACCCAAGAGTCCATATGGATGACATATCATTTTCTAAAAAAAAAAAAAAAATCACAGTTGAACTTAAAATTTTACATCAAAGTACATTAACAGGCTTACAGTTTCCGTTCTAAGTGGTAAAACCACGAAAGTCTTCATTCCCCATTCTCACAACAGGAAAAAAGCCAAACTAATTGAAAACGAACAACGTCTCTTAGACCCATCAGAGAATCGGAGTCACAGGACGAACTACCTCCCTGAAAACCACGGGGTGGGAGACAGGTGAACATAGAGAATCAAAATTAACTGGAAGTAGAAGACACAGCTGGAGCCAGCAACTGCTAGAAACATTTGAAGTGTAATTGACTAAGTGATGGAGGCTGAGCTGTTAACCAGCTGAGACTCAAACTCCAGGGACTCAGGCTTTGGAGCGAGAGCCACCCACAATGTACTGAGTTTTACCTTCAGGGATTCCACTAGAGACTTAGGCTGAAGACTGCAGAAAAATTCCCTCCTGCTTCTGGCAGGGGGACAGGAAAACTAACCATTTTGAAATACTGTTGTAAATTAATATTTTATCAGAACATGACTGACCTCGAGAAAAGAAAAAAATGAAAACAAAACTATCCAATGCCAGCCCAATTAGCTTTCGACATGGAGAAGAAAAATATCCAACTCCAGCCTCATCTAGCCTGATTGTCTCTTCTCAGGGAAGATTGGAGGTTGGGATTGGGGAGAAGAGGCTGAGAGTGCTTGTGAGGTCATAGTCCTGGGACACATCTCACCGAAATAGTGAGATCTAACATAGGATTATAGGATGTTCCCCTCTAGCCACCCACCCACCCACATTACCACCACATTAACAGAGCTCCTGTGTAATGACAGAATAATACAACTTAAAGAACTGCAAGGCTTAGACACTTCCCAAGAAGGAGTACCTAGGGAAACCCACACACAAAAATGAGGGGTAAAAGATGCTAGAGGAAATTTTAATCTCTGCCACCTACGACTATCAAACAATAAAAAAATCTAATTCTCACTCAGATAAGTGTAAGACCATCCGTTACATGTCTGTGTACCTCAGTTCTTTTCATTTCGTAAATGTTGTCTAGTGTTCAACAAAGAAATGCAAGGTACCCTCAAAAAATAGTGTGATGAGACAAAGAGAAAATATCCAAACCAAACTCAGAAACGGCAGAGATTTGGGGATTATCTGACTTGGAATTTAAAATTACTGTGCTCAATCTGGTAAGGGTTCTACTAGAAAAAGCGGATAACATGAAAGAGTAATGTAAGCAGAGAGATGGAAAAGCTAGTAAGGAAAGAGAACAAAATGTTAGAAACTGAAACTACCATAGCAGAAATAAACAATGTCTTTGATGGGCTCATCAGTAGACTTCACATATCTGAGGAGAAATCAGTGAGCTTGAAAATATATCAATAGAAATTTCCCACGTTGAAGGGAAAATAGAAAAACAAATTTAAAAAAGAACAGAATAGCACATAAAAGTGGAGCCATCTTAAAAGGTATAACGAAATGTATAATTAATCGGAAAAGTAGAAGAGGGAATGGAGAATAGTGAAAAAGAAATATTTAAGGTAATAATAACCCAGAACTTTCTTAAATAAAAGACAGACACCACTAGGCCAGCCACAGGCAGATGGTGAGCCTAAAGTTCAATCCCTTCATCACCTTAGACCACAGCCAAAACTGCAAACGTCACTTCAGCAGCCCCTCACGTGTGCACAGGAACATCCTGCTGTCCCTGCTCTCCCAGCATGATATCCCAGCAAGGAGCTGCAGCAGAAGCACAGTGTCCACTCCATGTCCATCCACAAGGATAAAAAGGTCCAGGTGGTTGGTTAGCAAATCAACAAGCTGGTCCAGATGTACATAGGGAAATATGTCATCTATATGGAGCAGGTGCAGTGCGAGAAGAGCCAATGGCACTGCCATCTATGCGGGCATTTGCCCGAGCCAGGTGGTGATCACCAGGCTAAAGCTGGACCAGAAATGGGAAAAAGTTCTTGAATGCAAAGCCGAGTCTCAACAAGTCGGAAAAGGGAAAGACAAATATAAGGAAGAGCTTACTGAGAAAATGCAGGAATGAATAGAACCTGTTGGGTGATGATGGTTTACCCGTAGAATTTCAGCCTAGTGCGTGTTTCTTTGGTACTTTTCAGATGTCCCTGGAGCATTTCATTTCCCTCTTGTTTTGTTATTGATCTATGGCTCTAGATCAATAACAAATAGTTTAACAGACACTTCACCAAAGAGTACAAAGACTGTCTGCTAAAACTCTAGATGTGGCAATTTGGATTAATAATGTTATAAATAAAAATTGGAAAAGTTTCCTAAGTCCAAGTGCTATTTGCATTGTTTTATAAATGAAATCCTCTATCCAAAAAAAAAACAGACCCCAAACCACCAATACAGGAGGCTCAGAAAACATAGTGTGGGGTAAATAAAATCAATCAATCGGTTACAAGTGCCCAGACAGATTATATTCAAATTTCTGAAAAGGAAACATCTCGAAAGCAGCTGGAAGAGAAGAAAATCTTAGCTAAGGAGAAACAAGTGTAAGAATTACAGAGGACCTCTTGTCAGAAACCATGCAACCAAACCAGTACAAGGTAAAATATTTAAAGTTTTGAAAGGGAGAAAAATTAACCTAAAACCTGTATCTTAAAAAATGAAGAGACCTCAAGACTTTTTCTGACAAACAGAAATGGAGGACATTTATGACTAGACAAGCTTATTATGTGGCCATGGCAGGGGGGCAGAATGGCATTTTCTATAAAACTGAAATCCTGATAAATAGCTAGTGAGTCATGTGCAAATGTGCAATGGTACTTACAGAAACTGGGGATGACTTTTCTGATGTTTACAATAACCATATTGATTCAAAACATCATTGTCAGTGCTAAGCTCCTGGAGACAATGGCTAGCACAGCCCTGAAGTCAGTAGGGACAGAAGCACATGAATGAGTGTCGCTATGAGGTTTGAGATATACGGACAAGCACAGGAGACTATAGAAGACTTCAGAGAAGATTCGTATTAGAGAAACTTTCCAGAGCCCTGAAATAAATGACGCGTCTGACTTTTCTCAGAGAGCACTTCAGGGAACAGTGTATTTGTAGAAACACCTAGAGGTAAAAGAGAGCTTGACAGGTCCTTCAAGAAACTCAGGGTAGGAGATTTGACTTTCAGGGTGGAGAGCTGGTGAGTTCAAGCTTGAGGTAAGAAACATAAATGAAAGATTTTTAGTGAAAGCTGAATAGGTCAGTCTTGGCCATGCTGAATTCAGGGCCTAGATAGAACCCAATGGTGAGGGAGCCTGGCAGGGAGTCAGATCCACAGGTACAGAAGCCTGGGGCAAGGAATGGGTTAGGAGCACAGATCTGAGATTAAATAGCATAGGCAGACAGGATGGGAGTGGTTGATGTCGGAAGAATCAGTGAAAGCTAAAAGAGGCAAAGAAGACGGAGTTTTGCTGAGAGCCAGAAAATAGCACTGCCTCTTCATTTGCTGCATGAGGGCTAAATCCATGAGGTGACATATCAGTGCCATCAGGGTTTTTCATAGGAGACATGAAACATTTCTGGAGAAAAATATAAAAGCACCTTCAGGAAAATCTTAATTTAAGGTGTACTTTGTACCCATAAAATAAAACGTTTCTTTGTTACTGCATCAATAATGCTGCTGGACAATTTTTTCACAGATCTCGAGGACCTGATTTGAAACACAAGCTATATGACTTTGTCTTAATCCCCCGTGGGTGACCCTGAGGACCCAGAATGGGAGAATTGGAGAATGCAGCTGACACCGGGCTACAATGGAAGCCAGTGAGACCTGGACGGAGAGAAATCCTCCCATGGGCCTAACAGGCTCTGGACTCAGACACCAATCCTCTTTTCACATCAGAAGTCACAAACATGGCCCACAAAGTGTGCAGATTCCCGGCAGAGAAGCCACTGAGTTCTGCAGGGACATTTCTCAATTTGGCAAGCTGCAACAGAAATTAATATACTGAGTGCAGATAAGTTACTCATCCAAGCCATGCTGGGTAGGCCAGCTAGTATTGTAGAACTGTTATATTCAAGGAATCCTCAGTCTTTGATCTTAAGGACTTCAATTAATTGGATGAGGGTCACTCACATTGTGGAGGGGAACCTGCTTTCCTAAACCAATGGATCACAGATGTTCATCATATCCACAAATATCTTCACTGCAACATTCACTTCAGTGTTTGACCAAACACTCTGGCATCATAGCTTAGCCAAGTTGGTAGATAAATGTATCCATCACAAATACAACTCACAAAGTAGCACTTAGCACATTTTCTTAACTAGTGAATTCTTGGCTTAAAGTGTAGTCTGAAAAATACTGGTATAAATGGCTAGCTTTGTTGATAATTTCCACATTAATATGCAACCAGAAATAAGGCTTACCCATTCCAAACAGCTTACAGAGATTTCAAAACTCTAATAATCATGGCAATAATATTACTAAAGATAAAATAAATCTCATTTTTGAAGCTTGAGCTCATAAGAAACATCTTACACTACAGACAGTTCATCTTCCACATGTTTTTGTGTGATTTTGTCACTCATCATGTTTTTATGTATGATTATCAGCATACAGCAGAATAAAGGATTCATTCGCTAAGTATACATAATAATGTATTCAAAATTTCAGGCAGTAATGAGAGAAACCCAACAATGATTTACAAACTAATTGATATTTTTCTGATGATATTTAATAGATATTCGTCTCAGTTTAGCATCAACTATGGCTGGCCTGTGAATGCGTTTTGAAAAAGATACTGAAATTTTTTATCAGGATTAAATGTATGTAGCTTCTCTTTTATGATGGAAATTTGAACTTCCTTTTAATTCTAAGGAATACAAGACTGTGCTGGGCATTATAGATACTATTATTTATATGTAATCTATATGTACTTTATATTATAACGTTTTATGTTTGACTCTAAACTGGTTAGAATACTTTAATTAGAAAAAGAAGAAAAAAGCTTCTGTTATTAGGTATTGTCCAAATATATATGGACATGAGTATTCTTTTCATCCATTCTGCAGTCTGATTAAGGAGCTTGGAAACATTTCAGGTCTTTAGGAATAAACATTCTTCTTCCAAATACTGCTTAGGGATTGTGTAGATTCTTCAGTGAATTTCATGTTACAGGTTGAATTGTGTTCACCTGAAATTCACATCTCGAAGTCTTCAGAACATGACTGTGTTTAAGATAGGGTCTTTGAAGAGATTATTAAATTAAATGAGGTCATTAGAGTGGGCCGTAGTCCAACAGGTCTGGTGGAAAAGACCTAAGGAGAGGGGATGAAAACACAGAGAAACACAGAGGGACTACTATGTCAGGAAATAGGGAGAAGACAGTCATCTACAAGCCAAGGAGAGAGGGCTCTGGAGAAATCAACCTTGCTGACAGACACCTTGTATATGTTTTGTGTGTGAGATACTTTGTTATGGCAGCCCCAGGAAACAGCTGAATTCTATATCTACAAGTATGCATGGATTTATCCATCTAAGGATTTCAACTTTCCCATGTTAAACATGTCCATAATATAATTCTGTAACTTTCAGATATTAAATTTTTGTCTACATGTTGCAGAAGAACAAACTGAGGCAAAACCACAACCGAATGATTACTTCCGCATGCACAGAGAACAGGGGAGCTGGCATAGGAGCACTTGTTCGTCTCCAACACACAGTTGTCTAAGGGGCTTGATATATTATTAGCAGGTGGCCCCATACCATTGTCAGTCAAGGGAAACACATTAAAACATACAGTTTTTTTTTTTTTTTCAGTTGGTCGTGGTGGATTTGGATTGTCACGGAAATGGCAATATTTTAGACTTCCACAATGCCTTCCATGAATGCATTCATTTGGGTAACGATGGGCATAGTTCATACTATTTTAGAATTTTAGAACTACAAAGACAACTAAGATAGCTTTTCAGAATTCTAAATATCACATATAAGGGCACAGAAGAGGTTAGTTCACATTTCTGGGGATACACAGCTTGTTAGTGCTGCAAACAATGGCAGAAGATAGATCTGGAGTGACAATCTAATACTCTATAAAGCAGCTCAGGCCATGGATTACCTCCTGTGCTAGCAGATATCATCACCATGCTAATTGTTCTCAAATATTATGCATCAGAATCACCTGCAGGATTTGTTAAGATCATAGAATTTAGGGCTTTATCCCAAGAGTCTCTGTTTTAGCAGATCTGGGTTGGGGCTTGATAGTTTGCATTTTCCTAAGTTTCCAGATCATGCCGATGCCATGGAGCCAGAGACCACCCTTTGGAACCACCTCTTATGCCATGTTCATTTTATAATACACATCATCATTTCTTCTTGCTTATGCACCCAAACCCTCTAGCATCATAATTCTCTCCTACCAACCTCACAACCACTCACATTTGCAACTGTAAATGGGAAGGGCTGGCTTTGAAGCAGGGGAGAACGCTTTCTTGTAAGACAAACATCCTCAGTAATGGATGTGTGGACCCTGTCTTCACCCCAACTCTACTTTCAAGGTCTCCTATGAGGTGAAGTATGCTTCATCCATCTGTTGAACAGCAAATCTTTTGTATCTGTATTTCATTGTAGATACAAACAAACAATACAAGATGATAATTGTTGTAACAGAAAAATGTGGAGAGTGTCGAATAGGCAAAGAAGGTAAAACAGAAGTCTTCTTGAAGTTCCAATTCTGGAGTAGCACTTGACATTAGGCTTAGGGAATGGTGAATGGGTGGGGTTTCCATAGGTTGACAAATTGAGAAGGCAATTTGTGAATAAAATGCCCAAAATGTAATTTAGTGGTTCAATTCACTCATTTACTCATTCATTTATTCATTCAGCAAATCTGTTGACCTCCCTGGCCAAATTTTCACTAGATAACAAACTCTAAGGCATTAGGCATGAAAAATAACTGAGCACATATTTCTGCTTTCAGTAACAGGAATAAATAAATAGAAAACAGAGCACTGTGAGTGCTTTAATGGTAATGTGGCCAGATTTCCTTTAGAACATTGTGGAAGAGTGATTAATTTGTCCTGAGGAAATTGACATTTCTTCCTAGAAGGGAAGAGTTCACTGGAGAATATATTACCTTGGCTTTAAGTCATTAACTATATTTACAATCGGAGTATATAGGTAATGTGAGCTAATTTTGCAATAAACACATCCGCACATGCATTAGGACTCAAATGAAAGCTCATGGTTATTCTTGTTAGACAACACCAAGCTTTCTCTGCTAGAGTGATTCATGGATCCAGGCTCCTTCCATGGTGGAGTTCTGGGGGCCTTCTTGGTCTTCACACCACCTGTGTCCACCCGGCAGAATGAGAAATGACAGTTTAGAGTGGCTGTGTCAGGTGCCTATGAGCTGTTCGGTTCTTCCGCTCACTCTACATTAACTAGAAATCAGTCATGTGGCAACATCCAACTGTAAGAGAGAATTGGACATGTAGTCGAGTTGATCCAGGGAGAAGAAGAAATCCAGGGTTTGAGAAAAGGACACTTGGCATAATAGCAAGTGCAAATGCATGCGGTTACAAGGAAACCTTCCAAAACAACAATTTCCTTAATTACAGGGCAGCAGTTTGCTGGGCAAGCTGTGCAACAATTAAATCACCAAGAATTAGAACTGCAGCTAAGTTCAGTGATTTAGGTTATGCGTTTCAGATTAACTGTAAGTGTAAGGAATAATCAATCAACACACTGTATGCTAATGAGTTATTGTTGGTCTTAGAAATCTCATGAACAAAGTTATATTTTATAAGCAGTTTCAGGATATATTTGTCATCAGTTGATAGAGCTGCAACCCTAACCCAGACCTGACATGTATCTACTGAATGTAGCCTGTGCACTTGTGGGGAAATGGAAAGCAAGCATGTTAAGCGATGTCCCTAAAGTCACACAACCAGGTAGAGCCAGATGGAGAATTTAACCCACATTCCTTGAACTCTGATCATTTTTCTTTCCAACGTATTAGAAGTTACAGAGAGGCTTTACGGAATCCACAGAAGCTAGCAGCAGAGATAGGCACTAAGTCTGCATTTTCCTACAGGAACTTTCCTAGTTGGTGCTGGGTTTTGCTCAAGAATCAGAGGTATCTGATATTTGTAAGATTTTCTTTAAATAAAGATGCACAGACTGTTAGTGGAAGATTTTGCAAAAAAGTAATGACAATCCTGTGAGTGAAAGGCATTGATGGAGAAACAGGTTTTCCAAATCTAGTGGGACTTTACCATAATGTCACTAGTAGCTGCAGACCCATTGGAATCTCAGGGGACCCAGCCAGAGCCATATGCTGGCACCTGTTCCTGTCCTGAGGGAGCCCAGTGTTCCAACAAAATTTTGATTTCTTGGCCGATTATGTAAAATTAACATGTGTGTTTGCGGTAGTAATATATATTAACTGAATATTAAGTGTTAGTAAGACTGGCATATACATATATATAGAAATGGTTCCAAATGCAACTATCTGTATCTATATTAAGCTCTATATGAGTTCATAGCAAAGTCTGCAGCTTGAATCTGTACCTCATGCACCACTGTGGCCTCCTCTCATTGCTGTTATGTAACCTCCCACAGCAACAGTAGGAAACCAGGCTCCCATAATCCACTACCCATTTACTTAATTGTTTACTTCCCGTATAAATTTAGACTGGTTTTAGAATTATTTACATATATCCCCAGATGGGGCATGGAGACTCACACCTGTAATCTCAGCACTTGGGGAGGCCAAGGCAGGTGGATCCCTTGGGTCCAGGAGTTGAAGACCAGCCTGGGTGACATGGAGAAACCCTGTCTCTAGCAAAAAAAAAATTAGCTGGGCATGGTTTTGCATGCCTACAGTTCCAGCTACTCAGGAGGCTGAGGCAGGAGGATCGCTTGAGCCTGGAAGTTGGAGGTTGCAGTGAGCTGAGATTGCATCATTGCACTCCAGCCTGGGTAAAAGAGTGAGATCCCATCTCAAGAGAGAGAGAAAAAAAAATACAAATCCCCACACTGGAAAACAAAGTACTCTAAATGTTGAATGCATTGAAGTTTACTCTTTTTTTTT
The DNA here is from genome assembly GCF_001698545.2 of Rhinopithecus bieti. Lineage (NCBI taxonomy): Eukaryota > Metazoa > Chordata > Mammalia > Primates > Cercopithecidae > Rhinopithecus > Rhinopithecus bieti. The sequence goes on along the minus strand of NW_016804788.1, from coordinate 211,440 downwards.
TTTTTTTTTTTCTTTGACAGAGTCTTGCTCCATTGCCTGGGCTGGAGCACAGTGGTACAATCCAGCTCACTGCAACCTCCGCCTCCTGGATTCAAGCGATTCTCCTGTGCCAGCCTCCCAAGTAGCTAGGACTACAGGCACCAGCCACAACGCCTGGCTAATTTTTGTATTTTTAGTAGAGACGGGGTTTTACCTTGTTGATCAGGCTGGTCTCGAACTCCTGACCTCAGGTAATCCACCCACCTCGGCCTCCCAAAGTGCTGGGATTATAGGCATGAGCCATACCGCCTGACCCAAAGTTTACTCTTTATGCCAAAAAGTTCTGTGGGTTTTGACAAAAGCACAGTGTGTCATGTGGCCACGATTACCGTTGCACATAGGAGAGTTTCAGTGTCCTCACATTTCCCCTGTGCCTCACCTAATCAGCCTTCCCCTTACAAATTGGAGCCTTGGCAACACCGATGTGCTTAGCGTGTCTACAGTTTGCCTCTTGTAGAATGTCATGTAAATGAGATATATACTATACAGCATCTCACACTGCCTTTGCTAACTCAGCAATGCACATAGGAAGTTCATTCACGCCTCATTGTGTGAGGCACTTCTGGACTCCAATGTACTTTCACCTACTGAAGGGCCTCTTAGATGCTTCCAATTTGGGGCAATCGTTCAATAAACTACTAGAAACAGTTACATCCTGTTTTTTAAGTGGACATAAGTTTACAAATCACTGGAGCAAATACCTGAGAATGCAACTAATGTGTAGTATGGTGAGAGTATGCTTAGCTTTTGAAGAAACTGCTGAGCTATCTTCCAAGGTGCTGTAACATTTTGCATTCCCAGCAGCGATGAATGAGAGAGTCCCTATTATTTCATACCCTTATCAGTAGTTGGTATTGTCAAGATTTCTGGTTTTAAGTAATTAATAGATGTGTAATAGCATCTCATTGTTGTGCTAATTTGCATTTCTCTGATGACAAATAATGTTAAGCTTCTTTCCGTGCTTGTTTGCAATCTCTGTATCTTCTTTGGGGAGGTGTCCATTTAGATAGTTTGCCTTCTTTTTAATTGAGTTTGTTTTCTTATTGTTGAATTTGAAAAGTGTTTCTTTGCATATTTTAGATAAAAGTCCTTCATCAGATATATGATTTGAAAATATTTCTTCCTCTGTGTGGCTTGTCTTTAGATTCTCATAATAGTGTCTTTTGTAAAGAAGCTTTTGTTTTAATAAAGTCTAAGGTGTCATTTTTAAAATTTCATTAATTGTGCTTTTGGTATGCATCTAAAAGCTCAGGACAAAACTGAAAGTCATTTGTATTTTTGCCCACATTTTCTTCAAGAAGTTTTAGAACTTTGCATTTTAATCATAGGTAGGTGAGATAGGTGATGTTAATATTTTTGAAAGGTTTAAGGTCTCTGTATAGGTTCTTTTCTTTTTCTTTTTTTAAAACTATAAACACACTTATCTTTCCAGCACCATTTGTTGAGAAGACTTTTCTTTCTTCGTTGAATTGCCTTTGTGCTTTTTTTTTTTTCCAAAGATCCGTTCACTATATTTTGTGAGTCTATTTTTAGATTGCATTTTGTATTTCATTGATCCGTGTATCTATTCTTTCTCCAACACTATGCTGTCTTGATTAATGCAGCTTTATAGTAAGTCTTGAAGTTTATTAGTGTCAGTCCTTCAACTTTGTTCTTCTTCAGTATCATGCTTGTTATTCTAGAGTTTTGCCTTTCTATTTAAACTCTGGTGTCAGTTTGTCGATATCTACAAAATAGCGCGCCAGGGTTTTGACTGGCATTGCCTCTGATCTATATATTAATTTTGGAAAAATGAACATCTAAACGATATTGAATCTTTCAGTCCATGACCATGGACTATCTCTCCATTTATTTAAATCTTCTTTGATTTCTTTCATTGATGTCTTATATCATTGACTTTTAAAAATTACAATTCTTAAACAGCCAAATTTTAAGGCTTTTTCACATGCTTTCCTAAAATAGATAAAGCAAGATTCAGGATAATATTGAAATAAACACACCAATCTAGCCAGCATTGTCTGCCTTAATTATAAATCTTCAAATGTCATCCTAATATTGGTTTATTGCAAATTTGCTAGCTGTTTAGCTCAGTTCCTTTAGAAAGCAGAGTCAAGACAGAGATTAACGTGCTAACACTTCACTTAGGTGCAAACTCAGGAAAGCATAAAGCGAAAATCAAAGTGAGGCAAAGAAAGATGCAGATGAATTCGATCTATTTTCAGGCTAAGCATTGTTTTAAAACAATCCTCCAAGAGTCTCAGCAAGTCTTCACACAGGACTTTTGCTTGAAAGCTACATGGAGTTCTACCTTTGAGTGACTCACAGGAGAGAGAAAAATGAGGGAGTTTATCTGCCTAAGGTTTTTCTAACGTCTATTTCTCCCTGAGCAGGGCCCCCTGTGGGAAGCCAACTCTTCTGCAACTCCTGTTTATGTCAGCCAGTGTGTCAGCAGCTGAGGAATGCAAATGGCACTCCTCAAGCTGAAGTGCTTTCACAAAACCCAAAAGTGCAGTGATTGCTCTGCAAAGGTTAGACTCCAACCAAAAGAGAGAAAGAAAAAGACAGTTGAGAGAGTCTGACCCAGCACACAGCGGTCACTTCCCAACGCATCCCTCAAGGCTAAAACATACCTGTAGCATACTTCAGAGATTAAAGAGGAGTTTGCAGAAGTTGTTGAAAGTAACTTCTTTTATTCACCAGCATCTTCATCCCCTAACCGGAAGTGTCCTTGTTCTGGCTTCCAGTGTCTACGAGTTCCATTGACTCTGTTTGCGCGCTTGGCCTTCAAATGCCCTTCCTCTGTACCCAGGAACACGGCTGTGCTCATTTTTTTTCTTTTCAAATGCATAGGATGTAATTTTCTTTATTTCTCCCCCACATAAGAACTTGCCTTTCTAAATGAGTTTTAGGTCAAACCAATAAAGAAGTTTTGAAAAGGTTGAGTCAAAAATGAAAATTTTAACTGCTACAGTATATCCTTTCCCAAAGTGAGTAAATTATTTGAGAAGAAATGTAAAATGGCTTTCCATAGTGTCCTAAGGCATGGTGGCATATATCTAAAATAATTTACCCACGTTCCTTTCATACTAGACGTGGAAACGCATCACGAGGACAAATATAACCATCGCAGTGAGTTTCAGAAGAAGACAGGTGAGAGCTGAGACGGTGGTGCAAAGAGACTGTGGATATGTTGGGTTCGCAGGTGGGCTAATTCATGGGGTCCCTTTTTTGTTGTTTTTTTACTTTAATTTCTTGAGCTTTTATTTTGTTAAACCTGGATCTTTAAGAATTATTATGTGTGGGCCGGGCGCGGTGGCTCACGCCTGTAATCCCGGCACTTTGAGAGGTCGAGGCGGGCGGATCACCTGAGGTGAGGAGATCGAGACCAGTCTGGCCAACATGGTGAAATCCTGTCTCCACTAAAAAATACAAAAAAAAAAGGCTGGGTGCGGTGGCTCAAGCCTGTAATCCCAGCACTTTGGGAGGCCGAGGAGGGCGGATCACGAGGTCAGGAGATCGAGACCATCCTGACCAACATGGTGAAACCCTGTCTCTACTAAAATTACAAAAATTAGCCGGGCGCTGTGGCGGCGCCTGCGGTCCCAGCCACTCGGGAGGCTGAGGCAGGAGAATGACGGGAACCCGGGAGGCGGAGCTTGCAGGGAGCCAAGATGGCGCCGCTCACTCCAGCCTGGGCGGCAGAACCAGACTCCGTCTCATAAAAAAAAAAAAAGGAAAAAAAAAATTATTGTCTGTGAAATGAAAGTCAGACAACAAACATTTTGCATTAGACCTTATAGTAGCTCTGCGAAAGAGAGAATAAGCCAGGCAGCAATTTGTATAGTCCCCTTAGCTCCGTTTGAAGACTGGACCCACGGCCCCAGCTGGGCACGGGAGCTGCTCTTCCGACTTGAGTGGAGCTGTGGAACCCGCAGGCGAGGGGGAGAAAAAGTACCAAGAAGCTTTTCCACCACTGCCTTGCTCTCTATTCGGTGTTTGCTGTAGATCTTTGTTTCTCGGAGCTCTGACAAGGTGAGTTCTGACAGTTGCTTCTTGTTTTTTAAAATGTTTTTGTGGGGGCCAGGAGCTTGGAGCAGCTTATCTCGCTGTTTGCTGATATCATTCCTCATTCATAATTCATTTTTAGATTCTGTCAATTTTAATGAGAACTAAAATTTTATGTAGATAGAACAAAGGGCTATTAAGAAAAAATGTGATTTTCTCCTAAATTGAAATTAAAATGGAATAAATGGAATATTCATCTGGAGGTTCACAACAGCATTCCACTTACTTCCCTTATTAGTTTCTATGCCATTTTATTGATTTCTTTCAAGATAGCTTATGTGATATTTTTAATATCTCATTTCAGTTAAGAATTATAATCTAATATAAAAATTCTCTTGTATCATTTTAACTTTATGACTATTATAAAATATATAATAGTATATGAAAACTATTAAAATATAATTTTATTAA
>NW_016804788.1:165601-206592 GCF_001698545.2 Rhinopithecus bieti | reverse complement strand
AATATTAGTATTCTTTCCAAATATTATTGATGCACCATTTTAGTCTTCATTGATCAAAGCTCATGAACAATTAAAAAATATTGGACATAAGGGAAATGTCTTAAAAGTGGCAATGCTTTAAGCATATGATAAATATCCTACCAGGGAAGCAGGGCCCTCACATCTACCTCCCAACCTGAGGCTATTTATTTTACATTTGCTATTATAAGGTGATGGCATGTTTCAGTAAAACTTTCTGAAATATGAAAAAGTACAAACATAAAATTCAGGTTTTAACATAAAAGGTTAAAAATTAAAAACAGTTCTCCCTTTCCTTCTCTTCAAATCAAGAGGAGAGAGAAACCATTCTGCCCAAGGGAGGCAGAGCCTGCGTTTGTCAGACACATTACAGCCAGGGACATGAGGCCAAATCAGCACACAGGAAACAACAGACCATGGTCTGTGGTTCCAAACACAGAAATCCAGTAAAGGAGTCTTCGCCAACACACACAGGTGTGACACCTGATTATCAGCCTTGCTAATAACAATAACCATGGCTGGCAGGGGACTCTCCTTAAGACTCTCTAGCCAGCAACACGGCTTTGCTCTGTCCATCCGCGGGCACCTTTTTATTTTTATTTATTTTTTAACAGCTCAATCAAGAAATACTAAGGAACAGCAAAATAACAATTGCAAAACTAGTCTAGGATGACTACAAAACCCACAAATATTAAAATTTAAAATCTAAAGAAAAGAAAGAAATAAGCATGCCGAAGGGGAAGATAACAGGAGAAAGCCACGGCAGCCAAGGGCACTGTATTGGCAACTCTTTCCAGAAAGTAGTTTCCAAATATATTCCTACTCATTAAGGAATAACAACTTAAAGCAACCATGTTCATAAAATAAAAGAAAGACAAGAAATGTGAAAGCTTAGGTAAGTCGTGGTTGACAAAAGAAATTGAAACATGGCTGGCAGAGCTCAGGAAAAGGTGGAAAAAATACAACTATAATTGGAATGAAAGTCACTTTGAAAGCTAAAAAAACAATACTGCTAAGAACACAGGAAAAAGGATTCAGAAACATGAGAACAACAAATTGAACACTAACACTTTATAAATATTGTAAATAAATTTTACATATGAAGATAGACCAAGGATATTTAGCGTATACAAGGATACCAGCATACCTGGTGTTCACTGAATGAAGAATTAAAGTCATTGCAAAAAATGCATACAATTATAATTTAAAAAACATTTTTAAAGAAGTAAAACAATACTTCATAGCATACATTGAATAGGTACACTGTATTCCCTCTAAGAACAACGTGAAGATATTCTATTAAAGGTGCTGCATGCTAGAACTAAAGAAAAAAAAATATTTGGGGCTCAAGGCAAAAGGAATAACTAACTTAAAAGAGGTAAAATATTAGGTTGACTTCACATTCTTGGCAGCAGCTTCAATTCTTGAAGAGTAATATTGCTTCCCACAACATCAAGAAAAGTGTCACTCAATGGTTTTATAGTCAATTTGTCATTTACTTATAATAGACCTACCACTAAATATTGAAAGAATTATAAAAATATTGTTACAGAACTCCTTTCTTGTCAGAAATACCAGATAGAAAACCTTGCAAACAAACAACTGGAAAACTGATTTGAAGAGGGGAGTATTCAAATGATTTAAATGTAGAGCTAAAACGAACAGAAATAGGTATTCACAGTTACATTGTGGAATATGAATATTACAAATGCTGAAAACATAGCTAAGTGTATGTAACAAAAATTGACAGGTGAAAAATGGAAGAAGTGAGGAGGTAGCCAGGGTCATATAAATGTAATTATCTTAAAAATAAAAACACTAAGCAAAAAAGAATGATAATAATCTATACAGTGACAGAGTGGAAGGCAGAGGGAGAAAACACATAGAAACAAGTGAATGTCGCCACTACTCACAACATGAGTCCATAGATACCACGTGAGAAAATAATTAATTTAATGACAGAAAATTATCACTATAGCAAAATAGATGTTCTGTAATTAGAAAAAAGAAACAGAAACTAAAACTAATATAATAGTAAAACTAAAAATAACGTGAATCATACCGTGAGAAATTCTAAAAGAAAAGGTAAAAGCAGTAAACACAGGAAAGTATCACAAAGTTAACACCAATGATGTGTGTCCAATCTGGAAAAAAAACAGTTAAATAAAATGCATCTATTCACTTGATGAATCCCTAACTAAAATTCATCCGTCCACTGAATAAAGGAAATATTTCTGAAAAGTGATTTACAAGTGTTGAAAATAAACGAGAAAAATGCAGACCCACCAAATACAAACAAAAAACAGAGAACCACAATGTTAATATGATTAAAGGTTGAATTCAGGAGAAAGAACACTAAATAGGGCTAGTAATGGCAGTTAGTGAAAAAGTCTACAATCCACAGTTCAATAAAAGTTTCACATTTTTAAAAAGCAAAGTATCAAATAACAGAATTAATTGTCATAAAGCAAAAAAAAAAAAAAAAAAGGAACTGTAAGAATAAATATGGCTGTGTGCGATGTCTCACGCCTGTAATCTCAGCACTTTGGGAGGCCAAGGTGGGCGGATCACTTGAGGTCAGGAGTTCAAGACCAGCCTGGCTAACATGGTGAAACCTCGCCGCTACTAAAAACACAAAAATTAGCTGGGCGTGGCGATGCATGCGCCTCTAACTCCAGCTACTTGGGAGACTGAGGCAGAAGAATTGTTTGAACCTGGGTAAGGAAGGTTGCAGAGCTGAGATCTCATCATAGCACTCCAGCCTGGATGACACAGCAAGACTCCATCTGAGAATAATAATAGTAATAAAATAGTAATAATAAATATATGAAAAAAGCATTTGTTTATAATAGGGATCCACAAACTGCTGGTATCTGTCTCACTGCCTCATTTTGAAAAGAAAAAAAGAAAAAAAAAAAGCCCCATTGGAATCCCACTGTGGGTTTTTTGTAGATGGTCTTCAATCCACAGACTGAGTTGAGTAGTTGCAGTGGAGGCTGCATGGCCCACAAAACTGTACATATTTACTCTCTGGCCCTGCAGAGAAGTAATTTGCTGCCAGCTCGAGTTTAGAAGACTAAGTTTATTATAGTCAATACAGGCAGGAAAACAAAAGCAAAAACCATTAAAGAATAAAAGTAATCTGGTAAATTAGTATCCTATTAATTATATTTTTATACATGAGCACTCTAAGATCAGAAAAGACACCATCTTTTAAAGTTCTAATTACCTTTTAAGAAAAACAAAGTGTACATAAAACTGCAAAGTAAGCAATATATTCTCGAGGTAGCAAGAGACGTGGATGGATTCTTTGATTACAATTCAGTATGCTAAAGTATTAAAATGATCATAAAATTAAATGGTGCTATTTCCTGGGAGTTTAAAATGTTTTTCTGAGATAACACTTGGGTATAATGGAAAATGTAACTGGAATGTTATTGGATATATAGAGTAACACACAAAGGAGAAACTGTATTTCAGAACCTAAGGGATAGAGCAACAGTAGCGCCAAGAGAAAAATATTTGGTCTTATGTATTTGAAGTACTAAGTAAAGGAGAGTAAATGTAAGAAAATTCAAGGCCTGAGATGAAGGAGTTAGAGGGGGAGGAAAGTTGTGAAATCAGGCCGGGCGCAGTGGCTCACACCTGTAATCCCAGCACTTTGGGAGGCTGAGGCAGGTGGATCACCTGAGGTCAGGAGTTCAAAACCAGCCCGGCCAACATGGTGAAACCCCGTCTCTCCTAAAAATACAAAAATTAGCCAGACGCAGTGGCGTGCACCTGTAATCCCAGCTACTCGGGAAGCTGAGGTAGGAGAATCACTTGAACCCGGGAGGCGGAGGTTGCAGTGAGCCAAGATTGTGCCACTGCACTCCAGCCTGGGCAACAGAGTGAGACTCCATCTCAAAAAGAAAAAAAAAAAAAGTTATGAAATCTTTTTATAAAATAGAGACTTACCACTCTAGTAACTTTTGTGACTATCTGATAATCTCAGGCATCTTGGACAAAAGAAGAACGATTTGCTGAACCTTGGTTTGTTATTAGCATGAAAGAGGTTAACCTTGCTGGTGGCTCCTCTGGGTATTGTAGGGATCATATACCACATATGGAAATGCTACTCTGATCACTCATTGAATATTCTGAAAAGGCAGAAGCTTTCATTCATGTTCAGAGCAAGAATAGAGTCTCCAGGTACTCTTCAGACTCATTTGCCAGAGAGAGCAGGGGGCCAGGGTTGGGGGTGAGCTGCTTGTGTTCAGAGGAGACAGTGGCCTCAGGCCTTAGGGGGACCTCGGGGCCAACCCTACTCCAGCCAGACAGCTCCTGCTCACTCTGGAGCACCCTTAGTTTCTTAACCTTCTCAATGGCTGTTCCTCCAGCTTCCCAGTAGTCACGTGAAGCACATGCATCTTCCAACTAAGCCCCGTTCAAGGTGAGACACCTGGAGTTGGTATCCAGTACAGATTGCATTCAACCTCTTGACGATACCCAGACCTGGAGGGCTTCCGGTCTTCTGTTGTTTGTTTAGAGTAAGGAGAGGCCTACCTCCCCTGGAATGTGAAGGAACATGTCCTCAAGGAGGTGATATTGAGGCTGTGCATTGCAGCATGAAGGGATGTTCATTATGTAGAAAGGAATGAGAAGGACAGTGGGAAAAACATGTGAAAGCGTTATTCTTTGATGTTGTTTTTACAGTTAGATGATAAGCATCTTGAAGAACAACAACATAGGTAATACAAGTTTACCTTCTGAAGATAGTCCTGAGCTCATAAGTGTTTGCTGCCAGGTAAAGAAAGAATCAGTGGTGTTTCACAAAAATAGAAGCTGCTATTGTAGGTGGGCATTTTTATTTTATTTTATTACATGTCAGTAGTTTAACCCAGTAGTTTCCCTAGTTAGCTTTGCATCAAAAGAAGTTAAAGAGCTTTAAAAAATACAGATTTTCAGGACCAACTCTGTATCTACTGAATCAAAATGTCAGATATAAGACATTCAGAATTCTATATTTAGAATGAGCTTCCCCTGGGATTCTGACACGTGGACATGTGTGGGATCTACTGGAATCTACAGTCCGTGATATCTATGTTTTTGGCTATGTAATTTGATATATAAAATGTATATAGAGAGACGGATAGATAGATAGGCAGATAGGTAGATAGATAAATTTGTATGGGCTGTGTTTAGCAATGTTAATGTAATTATCTTGATCCTCAGTCTGACTAAATGCTTGTCAATTATGTTGGTCTTGTCAAAATACCAACTCTTAGTTTTGCTGATTTATTCTGTTTATCTATTCTGTACTTCATTTATTTCTATTCTAACACTTAGTTCCTTTTTCTGCTAACTTTGGCTTTAACTTGTCCTTTTTCTAGTTTTTTGAGGCATAAAATTAGGTTGCTTATTTGAGGTGTTTTTTCCATTTTGTTTTAGGTGATTTCGATTTTCACAAATTTATTGCAACTTGTTTTGTGGCCTAACATATGATCTATCCTAGAGAATGTTCCAAGTGCACTTGAAAAGGATCCATATTCTGCCTTTGTTGGACGAAGTATTCTGTATATGTATGTCTGTTGGGTGCAGTTGGTCTACAGCATTGTTAAATCTTTTGTTTCCTTGTTGTTCTGTCTGGTTGGTCTATTCATACTCAAAGTGAGGTACTGAAGTTTCTTACCATTGATGTGTTACATTCTACTTTGACTTCTGTCAATGTTTAACTTACATATTTGGCTGCTTTGTTGTCAGGTGCAAATAGATTTATAATTATTACATCTTTCTGGTCAGGTGATCCTTATTTTGTCATATCATATCCCTCTTTGTCTCCTGTCGCAGCTTTTGAATTAAAGTCTTCACTGTCTGAAATATGCCTGGCCAGGACTACTCTCTTTTAGTTACCGTTTGCATAGGATATTTTTTCTATCCTTTCACTTTCAGCCTATGTCTATCTAAAGTGAGTCCTTTGTAGAGAGCATAGAATTGTATAATTGTGCGTTTTTCAAAATCTATTCAGTAACTCGAAGTCTTATATTTTGGGAATTTAATCCATTTACATTGAAAGTGATTGCTGATAGGTAAAGACTTAATATTTCCATTTTGTTAGTTGTTTTAATATGTTTTGTAGTTATTTTGTGCCTGTTTTCCTGTCTTGCTGCCTTCCTTTGTGTGTCTTTTAGGTTTTGTTTTGGCATGCTTTGATTCTTTTTGCATGTTATTTGTGTATCTTCTTCTATAGGTATTTTTTGTGGTTTATACTGGGATTATATAAATGATAACATCAATTATAACAATGTTTTTTTTTTTTTTGAGACAGAGTCTCGCTCCATCGATGAGACTGGAGTGCAGTGGCACTATTTTGGCTCGCTGCAACCTCTGTTGCCTGGGTTCAAGCAATTCTCCTGTCTCAGCCTCCCAGGTAGCTGGGATCACAGGCACCTGCCACCACACCCAGCTAATTTTTGTATTTTTAGTAGAAACAGGGTTTCACCATGTTGGTCATGCTGGTCTCAAACTCCTGACCTCAGGTGATCCACTTGCCTCGGCCTCCCAAAGTGCTGGGATTATAGGCGTGAGCCACCACGGCTGGCCGGTATCAATCCATTCTAACAGATAGAAAGGTCACAAGGCTCTACTCTTTTATCTTTACTCTACTTTATCAATATTACAACTTACATCTTTTAAAATTATTATTCATTAACATAGTTTTATAGTTAATTTTATGCTTTTATGTTTTAAATTCTATACCAGAATTAAAAGTGATTTGCACACTACTATTACAGTATTATAGGATGCTGTATTTGCATATATATTTTCCTTTACTAGTGGGTTTTATACTTTCATCTGCTTCCATGTTGCCATCTAGTGTGTTTTTGTTTTAATCTGAATGGTTACCTATAGCAATTCTTTTCAGGCAGGCCTAGTAATGTGGAACACCTTCAACTTTTGTTTATCCAGGAATGTTATTACCTCCTTTTAATTTTCAAAGAGTACTTTTGCCAGAAACATTAAGTTTCTCTGACTCAATAATTTCAATTCAACTGTCTTTGAGTTTGCTGATTTTTATTCTGCTTCATCAAGTCTTCTGTTGATTTCTTTTATTTATTTTTCAATTTAGTTATTGTATTCTTTAGCTCCAGAATTTGTGTTTAGTTATTTTCTATAGTTTCCATAGCTTTGATAATATTCTAATTTTTTAATGTGTTGTTTTTCTGATTTTATTTGGTTGTCTACCTGTGTCCTTTAGTAGTGTGTTGAGCTTCGTTACGACAATTACTTTGAATCTTTTGTCAGGTAATTCATATCTCTCTGTTTCTTCATGATAAGTTTCTGAATTTTTTTTTTTTTGTTTTTTTGTTTGTTTTTTGAGACAGAGTCTCGCTCTGCCGCCCAGGCTGGAGTGCAGTGGCCGGATCTCAGCTCACTGCAAGCTCCGCCTCCCGGGTTCCCGCCATTCTCCTGCCTCAGCCTCCCGAGTAGCTGGGACTACAGACGCCCGCCACCTCGCCCAGCTAGTTTTTTGTATTTTTTTTTTAGTAGAGACGGGGTTTCACCGTGTTAGCCAGGATGGTCTCGATCTCCTGACCTCGTGGGACATGTATTCTTGTTTCTTTGTTTTTTGCCGTTATGTTTTTCAAATAAACTCTTAGCTCCATTCTATTTCTTTTCTCCGACTGGAACTATTACCATGCGTGTATTGGTTTGCTTGATTGTATCCCTTAAGTCTTTTTGTGTGTGTTTTAACTTTTCAGGGGAGCTTTTAGTGTTTGGTTCCCTCTGAAATCTTTCCATAGTGCTGCACATTCTCTCTCGGTGCAAGAAGACAATGAGCTCTGAGCTCTCGGATGCTTTCAGTGGTCCTCAGCCATCCACACTATGCAGGCGTCTCAGCATTCTAAGTCAGAGAAGACAGAAACTCATCCCTCAGGCAGCCTCCCCAAAATTAGGATTATTACATGTACATTCCACTTTTCTCTTTCTTTCCCAAGGCAGAAGCTGCAAGTTTAGCTCTATTTTTTTTTAAATCACGAGCTGTCATTACTTGGTGAAGAGACTAATATAGTTAAAATGAAATTGGCTTTTCTTTTCCTATTTGAACACCGCAGTCGTTGGATTTGAGTTGCCTGTGGCATCACAACTTCCTGTTTTCTGGAGTTCTCTTAGATGTTTCTTTGAGTGTATATTGTTGTTAGGTCAGTGTTTCTGTAACAGAACAATTTCTAGAGCTCCCTGGTCCATTATCTTGCTGATATCCTATCTCTAGATACCTTTAGCAATAATGTACAGTTGATCCTTGAACAACATGAATAAAATGTACAAGTCCACGTATACGTGGATGTGTTTCAATAAATACATTTGGCACTTTTTATCTGTGGTTTCCACATCCATGACCAATTATGGATTAAAAATACAGTATTTGTGGGATATGAAACCTGAAGATATGGAGGGTCAATTTTTCATACCCATTGGTTCTTCAGGGCCAACTGTGGGACTTGAGAATTCATAGGTTGTGGTTTCTGAGCCAGTGGTGCTTCTGGAACAAATTCCCCATGGATACCAAGGGACAATTGTTGTATTCAATAATCTTTTTTTACCTTAGTAATTATATTATTTGGGAAATCTTTTTTGGAAAGTTTAATGTTGTATCTTGTGGTGAACAACTTAGAAATTTTACCTGAAACATTTTGTAGGCGTAAAAGTGCCTTTCTATAACTGTAAAAATTACCATACATAATGTGTATTAATCTGGGACAGACTGTACTGGTAGTAAATATTCTATTTGTACAGCTATTCTCATTGAATTTCCCTTTATTATGTTAACATTTATGCTACTACTTTGGAGATATATATTTATATAAGCAAATATATATGTGTACATACATATATATGTATTTATGTATATTCACATGAATAAATATATTAATAAATATTAAATTATATATGCGTAAAATTAACTGTAGTGTCTATCTGTATCTCCAAATATCTTGGAACTTAATTTATGTCAAAATTTGATGATTAATATCTAAGTTCAAAACTATGTTTCTCAACGAACTACACATCAGCTGAAGCCTATAGTCCCAGGTACACATGACCATAAATAAAAAGCTAAATATAAAACACTAAAATAGCTGCCTTAATTTTGCATTTAGATAATAACTATTTCTCAAAGAGAAATAAAATATCTATATAACAAAATTAGAGTAGCTTGTTTTTCATACTAAAATAAGTGACTATTGAATTAAAGAATGCCACAAGTACTATGCTAAAGGTTAATGAGGTGTAAAACATTCCGCAGTTGGCATTAAACATTTATAAACCATTTTTATCTGCACAGTGCCTTACTAGCAACTCTAGGTTTACACACAGACAGCATTTCTTCTTATTGAAGTAACTAGAGAATGAAATTTTTGTCTCCATAAATAGCAAAGTTCATAAACAAATTCATGTTTTGAGCATTTTAATTGCATTATCTAGTTAAGATTATTTATTCAAAACACTGTATAATAGTAAGGATCATTTCTGGCTGTTACTTTAACAAGATATTAGAACAAACAAGATGTAGTTTACTCTCACCTAAGTTATTTTAGGTTGTGAACCTTGAAAATATTTCTAAAGCAAGCGTCTACATCTTTTTAGATTCGAGTAGGTTTGATAGTAGCAATGTAATTTTCTAGCAGCGAATTAAAATGTCCCTAGGAAATGGCCCAAAAAAAAAAAAAAAAAAAAAAACAAAAAAAAAAAAAAAAAAAATAAAAAAAAAAAAAAAAAACGTCACTCATTGGGTGGAAGGCCTCCAGCAAGTCACTGCTTATTGAGTAAATATCATTTTAACGTTCAATAATTTTAAAATGTGTGAGTGTCTCTGTGCACCTTCACAACATGCTTTGAAGAAGGCAAAGTCGGTTTATTGGCCCCTTGTAAGATGGGTGTAAGGAAACCTGCTATTATACTCCCAACTCTCTACAGATTATAGAAAGAAAATCTCTCCCTCTAGGTCCCAGGATTTTTTGAATTAAGCCAGATGCTTTTTCAAATAACTCTTTTCTCCCTTTGGGGAAAAAAATAGGAGAATTAAAATGAAGGAGGACAAAGGAAGGCACGTCCTTCTCAGGCTTTGTAGTGTGGAGCATACTGGAGACGTACTGGAGATGTGAATTTTGAAAGAAAAAAAAAGGGGGGGGGGGTCAGTCACATACCAGGCTATCTTGTCCCAAGTTTCTCGGGACAATGAAGATGTCATATCCTTCAGGCCGGGTGAAAAACGCTAGATTTGGCCAAATACAGCAAAGAATACTACTCAAAATAGACAGCAATAGTTGCCGAACAATGGTAAGGATTATAGGGCTCCCCAATCCCCCAAATCTCTTCTACCTTTTTCAAATGATTTATGATATTTTAAAATAAATGTATGTTTACATTTTTGTGTAATTCAGAAAAGAGCTTTTGAAAGATGGTGTCAGAGCCTTCTTAAAACCTGTTTATCCCTAAGTTAATTATTTCTCTTCTATCCCACTTAGGGAAGCACTGACCCTAGAATCCCCTCCCTTATCTGTTTTTCTACAGCTATTTTGTTTCTGCTCTTGCCTCATCTACAGTGAGGTAGCACCTACAAAGGCACTTGGGAAAATACGAATACGGTGTGTCCTGGGAAATATGTTCAAGACTAACAATATTCTGTACTTGTCTGTTAAGGCCAAATCATTGAATCTCTATTCAAAGCAAATTGATTCCTCCTTAAAGTCTGAGAGACAAGAAAAATAATTAAATAAAATGATTTTCCCCTCCATGAACACAAGTGCTAAATCTGTAGTTAATATCATTTACACACGACTAGAATAAGGGAATACTAATCCTAACAAAGACATTTCATATGCATTATATTTGATGATCGTGTAATGGATTTCCCTAAGGAGTCTCATGTAAATATGCTCTGTGCACAGCTGTCTCTCCCATGGATCACTTAATGCTCCGTCCTCAGACCTCTTCTCTCTGCTTTACGGACTCTCAGGATCAACTCATCATTCCCAAAGCTTAATAATCATTGTCTCAGGGCTTTTCTGAGTTTCAAGCAAGGAGCTCCAGTTTTTCAAAAGATACGTGTCTATTTGAATTCATACACTGATATGGTTTGGCTGTGTCCCCACTCAAATCTTATCTTGAATTGTAGTTCCTATAATCCCCACGTGTTGAGGGAGGGACCTGGTGGGAGGTAATTGAATCATAGGGGCAGTTACTGTTATGCTGTTCTCATGATAGTGAGTGAGTTCTCATGACAGCGCATGGTTTTATAAGGGGCTCTTCCCCTCTCCTTTGCTCATTCTTCTTCTCCCTGCCGCCATTTGAAGAAGGATGTGTTTATATGTCCCCTACCACCATAATACACGATCTAAGCCCAGTTCAGGGTTTTTCTCCTAAATCTGCCTCTCAGCATTGTTATGTATTGTGAGTTAATGGCACCATTTTCTTGACATTCATCAAGATACTAGAATCATCAATTCTTCTCTCTTTCTCATAACTCATAGGTAACTTAGTGTTTCTAATTCTATGGCAATAATCAAAGGACTTTTAAGCAATATATTATAATATAAATGCTTATGGTGAAATAGCTATGCTTTAGTTGGCTGGGAACAACAGAAGGGAGCTAGGGAAGGCTGACTGACACTTTGCTGCAGGGCTCAGAAACCACAGGGCCGGGTGGGGACTCGGGAAAACTGGAAATCACGTACACACCTGGTTATTCTCATGAGGAAATGAGACTTTATTCATTCACACACCCCTGCATCCTCTATCACCACCTTTAAATTTTTGTTGCTGTTGTTGTTAATTAAGGTATCTGGAAATGCAAGTTTTAAGTAAAATATCTTAATATTGAAATAATGACAACCGACTTTTAAAACAAAGATGTGTGTGGATCAAGTGTCGAGGCAGCCGGATGTGGTCACAGTACTATGCTGTCTGCTGCTTTTTCTTCCTCTACGGCTGGAAATTTCATACTTCAGTAACTTCTTCCTGCTGATTTTTCTGTGTCCCTTTTTCCCCCATTCAAAGGCCTTCTACATATTTCTGACAATTATTTTGTTTGGACACAGGTTTGATCATCTCATTTATCCTTCAAACATCCCCGTGGCTCCTGGTTGCCTACACAGGAGTTCCAAACTGCTTATCTCCCACACAAATCTTTCTGTAAACAGAGCGTCATCTTTCCAACTCTGGGCCGTCTTTGCATATTAGCTGTTCAATGACGTGTCTGCCACACTCATTCATGTCATGCTCTGGGTGTGAAGTACCCTTCTCTCTTTCACAACCAAATCCACACTCATTTCCATGTGCTTCCTCCACCGTGAAGGCATCTTCAGTTGACAACCTACCCCCAGGAAGATTGTTTTGTAATTGGTTGAAGGCCCATTCCACTTGCGTCAGCAATAATCATGTGTATTGGCAAATCCTTTTACATTTAGAGTTGCAACATGAATTATGTCTTGTTATCTTAATGTGGCTTATAATTTGCACAATACACTTTCATGTATCATGAAAGTTGATCCTCAAAACCACCTCATCAGACCATAGGGCGGTGTGGGGACTTGGGAAAATGGCAACGAGGGAAGAACAATGATGATTAATACAGGTAGCTAAAATGACTCATTCACAGCCCTCAATATGAAAGCCATGAGTAGAATCCAATCCACTGCCTGCCGAGGCAGTGGAGGAAATGGAATCAAGAAACAGAGTCTTCACTTGGGAAATGCCAAAAGTGTAAAATTTAGCAGAAAATATGAGAGATTCAGAGAATAAATATGTTGATGATGTGGGGCACACTCTGTTACTCTGTTGATAAATGCTAGGAATAAAAGGGAGAAAGAAAGATGTCCTAGGGGCAGCGGATAGGGCGTAGTGGATTATGAGAACTTATTGAGAATGGTGAACTTGAGGTACTGTCACCTCTTAATTATTCATTATGACAACAGACATTTCCTGAAACCCAGCTACACCTAAGGCCCTGGGCTAACCACTGTGTATGCTCAAATTTTGAAGTAGGAGCTTGGATAATCCAAACTGACATTTTTATCAAAACACAAATTGAAACTGAAGAGTAATACTATTCAATTCAAGATGTGTTGGATGCATTTCTTCACACTGAGAGTAAAAGGCTATTTTAAATCATGGAGTCCAGGATTACTAAAAAGTTTCCCAGTGGTCACTTCTAACCCGACATCTTCTTGCCTGGAATAGCAGAGGGCACATCTGCGTAACAGCTGTCTCTCAAGTCTGTCTTGCAGAAAGAACTAATGCATGGAGATAAAAGACCCAAGCAAACTCGAATAGTCAAATGAAACAATTAAGGAGTGTGAGCAATCCGTCTTTCTACAGCAGTTCTGTTCTCCCTAGAACTGATTTTTAAAAACAAAACTTTGTGTGCACCAAGTGTCGAGGGCAGCCCGATGTGGTCACAGCAATGCCTGTGACCCTCCTTTCTGACTTTACCCTTGGTGGACCCACAGCTTTCATTCTTTCCTCAAGGGACCCCCCTTGCTTCTCAATCATCAAGATCCTGCACAGACTTCTCCTCTTCCATGAAGAACATCTCCATTAACTTGGTCCACACGCATGTCTCCACTGCAAGCTTCCTGGAATTTTTACTCTGCTACCAATATTGCTATGCCAACAGAATTTGTATACTAATAAAGCCTTGGAAACAGCATATCGTTGATTCATTACTAACAATAAAGTAGCAATTATAAAACATTGTAAAAACATGATATTTTATATAAAGTAATTAGGATTCTTTCACATTCCACTTGTTTCTCAATGGGAAGCTGGAAACTTTCCATACTTCATATGTTCCCACAGTACCTGGCCTTGGAGAAAGGAGAATATTCTTTGCTAGACACTCTGGGTTTGGAGAACACATACACCATGTCTATGAAGTGACGTGCAGAGGTGGTGAGGAATAGAGAGATTCATTAATATGAACAAAATCTCACAGATTTCACACCATATAATTCGAATTCTGTATGTATTTATCCAGTGGTCTCCTACTCAATAAATATCTGTATTGAACCTATTATGACTACATTCTTATGGTTATGTAATAATAGCTATAAAATACACACTGTTTATAAATATTAATAATTTTGAGTGTCTCCTATTCTTATCTGTTTGATTTCTATTTAATAATCTTTGGAATTCAAAGATTCTATAAATCCTAACAGGAAAAGAAAATAAAAAACTCTTTTAAAAGATTTTAATTCTGATTTCTTGAATCCACTTACAGCTCTTTCATCTTAGGAATGATAAAAGATGAATCTTTTGAGCAGAATCGATTGAGTAAAAGGTATCCTTGAACATAAACTTGCCAGGTGCTTTGGCTCACACGTGTAATCCCAACTCTTTGGAACACCAAGGTTGGTGAATTGTTTGAGCCCAGGAGTTCCAGAACAGCTTGAGCAACATGGCAAAACCCCCATCTCTACAAAAAATATAAAAATTAGCTGGGCTTGGTAGTGTGTGCCGGTGCTTAGGGAGCTGAGATGGGAGGATCACTTGAGCCCAGGAGGTGGAGACTGCATGAGTGGTGGTCTGACCACTGCACTCCAGTTTGGGTGATAGAGTGAGACCCTGTCCTAAAAATAAAAACCACAAAAACATAATCTTGAAAGTGTCAATAGTAATAAATATTCACAGAACATCTAGGAAAGTTGGGTGCCTTATACATTATGCTCACAAGTGCTCCATTCTCTTATCATAAAGAGTGTGTACATGTTTGATTAATCATGCCACAGATTGCTATTTCTGTTAACTATTTGCTAAAGTCTAACATACCAATTTCAACGCATAGTTTTCATAAGCTTATTTAAGTTATTGTTAGATTTATTTACCAGAAAGTCTAGTCACAACCGAGTAAAAATCAAACTAGTAATTACAGCGTTACCTTTCTCCCATTTGTCATTTTCTTCACTATTTAGTTGGCTTTCATGTTTTCTTTATCTTCTCTAGATTTCGGTACTGGTGCCTGGTTTATCTTTATCAAATGGTAGATTCCATAGCTACTGCCCTCACTGGCTCCATACAGTGAACATTTTAATAATTAACCTATAATACTCCTCTCATTTCAAGTAGTTTAATATATGAATAAATATTTCTGTCCTATATAATCTCTAAATTTTAAACATTTTGTATTCCCAGTGACAAGGAGTTGGTTTTATACAATAAATAATATAGCAATACAACATCATCAGAAGAAATGAATAGCTTTACTTTGAAATGTGTACATTAGTGTAGACTATAAATGAAATTCGGTTGCTTCAATGTGTGTGGATAATATAAAAGACTGAGGATAGTAATAACTTGCAGAAAGAGAATATTTTTAGATATAAGGAAGACCTTTATTGTTTCTTTTTCAAAATCTCACTTGATCTTTGCAACAGCTTCAAAATATTTATTATATCATGCTTTACAGTAGAAAGTTGAGACATACAGGATAAAAATGCTATAAAATACACACTGTTTATATTACTTGGTAATTACTTGTAATTACCTAGGTAACTTGAGCTTAGAATGAGATGCCCTGTGTCTTAGTTGCAGCCCTTTGATAAAGCATTTACTCTTCTTTCTCTTTGATAGGATGTTATTATTTACGTATTTATGTATGTATGTATTTATTAATGTATAGTTATTTCAAACTCATGTGAAATTGTTTATTCTGTCTGGGACTAAGTTTCCACATCTGTGAAATAGTGACAGCATTAGTATGTATATGACAGGGATATTGTGAGAATCTATTATGTTACAAATATAAAACATTTAGGTAAGCACTTAACCTAAGCTCAGCTCCCCATGAGTGTAAGTGAAGTATCTGCAGTGGTAGCACAAAGCTACTGTAAATATCAAAGGAGCCCTCCAATATGAAATTATCTAATTGATACAATTATTTTTGTTACATAAATAACTGGCACACATTTTCTTCTAATTCACTTTCCACAGAAGGATTCCATTTGAGATAAGATTTTTCTTCAAGAAAAAACAAAATGAAACTGAACAAAACATAGCCATGTGTAACTGTTGGTAGGATTTTCCTTAGCTATTTTGAGGAGGGCATAAAGATGTTCCTTATTAAATTTACCCAGAACTTTGGGAATTGAGAAAGTTCAGTCTCATAAAAGAAATAAAGAACCTGAAATTAAACTGTTTTCTCAGGGTTACATATCTAGTAGGAGGCTAAATAGAAACGTGACATTGTTTTCTTTCTAATACTAAAAACTGCTAAGGGCAGCAAGCTCTGTGCCTCTCTCCTATGAGTGCATACAGTTGCAACAAACATTTGTATGTTACATTGGAGATGTATAGAGCATGAATGAATGCATGGAAAGCTGGATGCAAAATGATTCCTCGGACCTACTGGTCTATGAGTGCATTGCCTCTTTGCTTTGTAGCCAGATACAGTTTTTGCATCTTGACTTGTAAGTATCACTACTTCTTATGCTCACAAAATTGTGTCAATTTACTGCTACCTGTAGCAACTAACCACAACACCCCCAGCCCCCAGAAGTCAGTAACTCTCAGAAGCAAATGTTGAAAAGATAAGAAACAGAAAGATCCAAATGAACATTTACAGAGAAAAAAATATTTTGTGCCCTCATAGACTATATTAATTGCATAAATTGAAGAAGGAAAGAAGAAAAAATCATGCAAAGGAAGGTGCACAGAAGCGATAAGAGTGATGAGGGGATTGGGCCCAAATGCAGGGGATGTAGATAGAATCTGTAGCATAAGCACCAGTGGACCCCAGCGACTAGAGGAGAGATCATCTTCTGTGGCCATCCCAGGGGGTCCTTCACCTGCCAGCAGGCAGCAACAACCCATGCAGAATGTGTTCTGAATGGACTCTGGGCACACCTTGTTCTCGATCATCTGACCATCCCGCGCACCCATGAGGCCTCATAACACAGGATAGAGAATTCTGCATCTTTCTGGAGAGAGCCTTACTCCTGAGTGAGATATCATGAAGCCAGTTTTAAATTGTCCATCCAAATGGGGATAAAAGATGTGGCCCCATGATGTCTGTTTTTCAGTTATCACTAAGCAAGCCCGTTTCAGTTTCCTCCAACTTCTTATTCTTTGGGGGCTGTTTCTGTCACTGTGTGCTTGTTTAGAAGAGTCTTTACTCTTCTGAGCTGTCGGCTGTTCTACCAACCTGAGGTGGAACAGATATCAAAGTTTGTTATCTGAAATATGGGGAACCGAGGAGGCCTGAGATACTAGAGATGTAAGAACTTTTTCTATGTCTATAACACAGACATTGTGTACGTCTATGACCATTTTAGACAAAATCCAGTTATTCTGAGTTTAAGTAAATGAAGTAATGGGCCACTGGCTTTGCCTTTTTTATTATTATTATTATTTTTTTTTTTTTGCAGTGTCTTGCTCTGTCATCTAGGCTTGAGTGCAGTGGCATGATGACTGCAGCCTCTACTTCCAGGCTCAAGTGATCCTTCCACTTCAGCCTGCCAAGTAGCTGGGATTACAAGCACACACCACCACACCTGGCTACCTTTATATATATATAGTAGCCAGTACCTCTCTCTCTCTCTCTTTATATATATATAGAGAGAGAGAGAGAAGAGAGAGAGGAGAGAGAGAGAGAGTCTTGTTCTGTTGCCCAGGCTTGTCTGGAACTCTTGAGCTCAAGCAATCCTCCCACCTAAGCCTTCCAAAGTGCTGGAATTACAGGCATGAACCACCACACCTGACCGGCTTTGTCTTTTTAAACATGCCATTGCTTGTGTATATCCTCTTTATTCTGCTGCTTTGCTAACTCTGCCTTCTGGGTCACTGCTTGCACGTGAGCCTCCACATAGGCATCCTCCACAGCAAAGCACCCAGGACAGTGCCTTTAGCTCTGGACACCTGCCCAGCCAATCACCCACTTGTCTCCTCCATTTCGTGGAGACCATAAGTGGGTGATTCATATAATCCAATGAAAGAAAAATGTATTTTGATCCTTACTGAGCTACGGACATGCATAGAGACTCAACTGTCATGTAGGGCTACAATACATAAATAATCTCAAATGGATTTTCCTGCAAGATGTGGAGACGTCCAAAATCTCAAACTGGAATTCCTTACCTTAATTACTCAATTTCTTACCTTAATCACTTCACCTTTCGTTCATCCCACAGGGCTTTTCAATCTGCTTTCTTTTGCCAACACACCGCTGAAACTGCCCTTGACAAGCTCAGAAGAAACTCCCACATGCTGATTCCAAAGGGCCAAGCCTCCCTTGCCCGCTGCCTCGTTTGTGAAATACTGTTTTGTCTTGCCTTATTCGAGACCTCAGCAGCCCATTCTTCCTCCTGATATGTTAACTGTCCCTCCTCAAAACCTTTCTGTAGGTAATGTTCTAATGCCTACTTTCTAAATGTGCAAGAACCTCTGGCGGCAACCTTTACTCCTTTTCTTTTTTCTAGCTTTACTCTCTTCTTGGGGTAATTTCTTTATTTCCATATATTTCAATAGCACCCTTTTACTAATGGCTTTGAGTGTCAATATGCCCTAAGGTTCAGATTTATGCAATGGCAACCTCCATCTTTTACAGCTGTGCCCAGTCCACGTTTAACTTGTTTATATCGTTGATCGATATCTCAGGGAATCTTTGAATTAAATTTTTAAAGGAGTGGCTAGATCTTGTAGTAGGAATAAAAATCATTCAATCTGTTCTCTAGTTTAAAACTGAATTCTTGTAATGAGTGTACATTTCCGATAGGCTAAGCTATTCCAGTTTTCTAGGGGGCCAGAGGAAAAGATTTCAGTACCCCAAACAAAAATGTATAGAACAAGAGTAAGGAGAATACTGAAATTGTGAGAAGAAAGAGCCAGAACAACTTGGAAAATTGCCAAACAACAAATGAAATGATTTCTACCAACTAACAGATTGTGATTCAAACAACCTGGAAAAGGAAAGATATATGGAATACAAAAGACAGGGATTGTTTCCAATGCCCAGTCAGCAAATGTTCTGCACTGAAGGTCTCCACATCCTGCAGGAAAATTCATTTGAGACTATCTGTGTGTTTTAGCTCTTGATTACAATGTAGTCTCTATGCATGTCCATAGCTCCATATGGATCAAAATACTTCTTTCTTTCATTTTATTATGTGAGAATACCTTCTTTGAACTACAAAATGTATCTAATAAATATTCTCACTATATTATGCCCTATATTACTGTTGACATTGCCCAAAATTTCCTTCTGTATGTTACCTCTGAAGCTTTTACACAAATACATAGTTACTCTAAATTTTAAGGTGAAAGTAAAACACACTTTTAAAATTTTTTCAGAAACTAGAAAAAAATGGACCATCTCCCATTTGTTTGAAATATCTCTTTTAGAATGTAAATTTAACAGGAAAGGGTTCATTTTAAGCAGGGATGCTAAATAAAGACAGTAATTACAAGCTAATGGTAAATATAAACTGTTACTGACCTAGTAAAACAATCATGATGATGATGGATAAATAATTCAGGGGAAATGTATAAATGGGAAAACTCATACTCTGCATAAGTAGCAGAAATAAGATAAGCGGTTAAAACATTACAAAATATTTTCATTGTTGTCTCAAGGTATTAGCCATCACCTGACCTAGTTTCCCCACATTCTGCTTCTCCTTTTTTGATCAATTTTACAATATTGTCCTCAGTTTTCAAACCCTTCCTCTATATCCCTGAAAGCTATCAGCAAAACAAACTATAGATTCAATTTCTTTGAAGAATCACCTTCGCTTTCTTGCTTTCATTAAAACCTGGTCCTCCCTACATTTGTCATTTTCCTGAAGCTTTCACTCTTACACTCTTGGTAGCACACAGATATTAGTGCCATTATTATTTTATCTTATCTTCATTCCTGCTCCCAAACCATTTCCCCTTCTCCTCCCTAAAAATCCGCTCCTCACTTGGAGTTTCTGCCACTAACACAGCCGTTCCTATTACTCTTTGATGCAGTTATCTACAGTTCAACAGATTTTCATTCTAGCTACAAAATACAACCCAATGGACACTGGGAAACAGTTCAGTTTAACCCTAACGTTCATTGACGATGTGAGCACAAAACTCACTCTTCCTCTGTAATGCTAACCCTGTCACATTCTAACACTATCTGCAATGCCAATCCTATCGCATTTCTTGGTCATATCAATATTCACGACCTTGCTGAATATTCTGCATTTTTTTGAGGTTTTCAGTTTTACTGAGCTTGTTCTTTACCCTCCCTATTCAACCATTCCCATGGGTACATATTATAAACAATATTTTATGTACAAATTTTATCTTATTTTAATTTTGTTCTTAAAATATGAATAGCCAGTTCAGCAAGATTGAAGAATAGATCCGTATGCGAACATTAATTGCACTCCTATATATTTACAATGAACCCTCTGAAAATAAAATAAAATTTCATTTGCAATAGTATCAAAAAATCTTTAGATATAATTTACTAATATAGTGCAAAACTTATCCTTTGAAACATACAAAACATCGTTGATAGAAATTAAGACATAAATAAATAAAGACACCCCATATTTATGAATTGTAAGACTTAAAACTCCTCCAACTGATCTATAGGTTCAAGGAAATTCCTATTAAAATTCCAGCTGGCTTCTTTGTAAAAACTGACAAGCTAATTCTAAAGCTAAAATTCATATGTAAACTCAAGGGAACAAGATAACCAAAACATTCTTTAAAAAAAAAGAGCAAAGATATAAGACTCACACCTTCTAATTATGAAACTTATTACAAAGCAAAAGTAATCAAGAGAGTGCAATACTGTAAATACAGTTAAAACCCATATACTAAAAATTAACTCAAACAGGATCAAAGATCTAAATAGACAAGGTCTAAACCTCTAAAACTCTTAGGAGGAAATAACATTACCTTCGATTTGGCAATGGATCGTAGATATGATGTTAAAAGCAAAAACAACAAGACAAAACATAGGTAAACTGACCTTTGTAAAACAAACTTATGCTTCAAAAGACACTATCAAGAAAATAAAAAGATAACAAACAGAAGGGGAGAAAGTGTTTACATATCATATATCTAATAAGGACTTCTATGTAGAACTCTTAAATGTTATATAAGGAACTTTCACAAATTAAGAGTAGAAAGAAAAAATAAACTAATCCAAATAAACATATCAAAAAATATGAAAAGAAATTTATTTAAAGAAGATCTGCAAATGGCCAATAAGCACATGAAAAGATGCCCAACATCATTAGTCATTGCAGAATGGAGGCAAAACCGCAATAAGATACCATTTCACATCCACAAGGATAGCTAGAATAAAAAAGTTAGATGAGGACAAATGTTGATGAAGATGTGGAGAGGTCAGAACCCTCATACACTGCAGGTGTGCCTGTAAAATGGTCCAGCCATGTTGCAAAACAGTCTTGATGTTCCAAAAAAAACTTTCAACACAGACTTACCGTATGATCCAGTGATTCGACTGCAAAGGGAAATAAAAACATATGTCCACACATAAACTTGTACACAAATGTTCATAGCAAATTGTTCCTACTAGCTAAAAGGTGAAAACAACCCAAATGTCTATCAACTGATGAATGGATAAACAAAATATGGTACAATATATAATTGAATATTTTTTGCCCATAAAAAGAAATTAAGTACTGAATCATGCTCAATGTGGATAAACCTTGAAAACTTAGTGAAATGTTAAGTCAAAGTAGCCAGATAAAAGACCACATATTGCATAATTCCATTTACATGAAATGCACAGGATAGGCAATACTATAAAGATGGAAACTAGATAAATGGTTGCCTAGGACCGAGGGCGGGGAGTGGGGATTGGGGGTGATAGCTAAGGGTTATTGTGGTAGGAAGGACTGAGTAAAGTATTCCAAAATTGAGTGTGATTTTGGTTGCACAGCTCTGAGAATACACTAAAAATCATTGATTTACACACATCAAAGAGTAAGTTATATCATTCGTGAACTCTATCTCAATAAAACTGTTGCCCCCCAAAAAAGTCTGTATGCTGAAAGTAGAAGCGTCTATGAGAGATATGCTATGATGTCTAAAATTTGCTTTAAGATATTGCAGAAAAAGTAACCAAGGCCTTATTTTACTATTTCCTCTAATTGTGTGTATGTTTTAAACATTGTATCTTAAAAGTTACAGTAAACATATTAAGAAAAGGCTAGTAGTTGGCTTTAGGAAATTTGACATTATTTGCTAAAAATAATGATTTCTCAGTCCTGTCAGCCTCTTGATGCCTTCCCAGCCACTACAGCACACTTCTCAACATCAAATAAGAAGCTCACTTTCAAATGATGTCACCGGAGCAGTAGAATACTTTTTTGTCCAAATCAGTCAGTAGAGGGACCTGCTGATGATGATTTGACTCCCAAGTTGTGAGCTTACCTTCCTTTCTAATCAGAACAAAGTTCAAAGCCCAGCTCCTCCTGTGCTCACAGATTTGAGTGATGGTGATGCAAACTTACCAGCTGAACTCCACAAATGGAAGCTTTGTGCATTGCATGAATATGCTTTCTTTATAATTTTATGCAGGATTCTGTTATTCCGGGCTTTGCTTATTTTAAAAATGCTGCACTTCTTATAATCACTGGTGAAGATTTCGCCCTTAATCTTTGGGTATAGCGATATGGCAATAAAGTGATTGAAGCAACAAAATTACCTCAATTTTCATTTACATCTCAGAATTCATTACATTCCCATCAATTTCAGCCTTTTCTGTGGAAGAAAATTATAGAATGATCTTTACTGTAGGTGACATGAAAGAAATAGTTGCAGTCTTAATGTTTATCACTCTGGTTGGTGTAGGTTTACACACACACAATAGGCAGAAAATGTTTTCCGCAGGTAGTCCCTGGTTCTTCATCAATCTTGTTCAAATGAGCATTGAGATTTGTGTTGTTTTTGTTGGTTGTAGTTCATGTAACCATGATAACATGTAAACACAGGTCATTCATCTTGTTTTAATACGATGCAGCATTAGTCAACTTTCTTGTATGTAATGTAGTGTTCTCTGGCTGAAAAAAAAATTATGACGGTAAATAATAAAATAACGAGATATTCTTTTCCTGACACCAGAAATAGGAGGGAAAATGCAAAGAGCAATTCCCAAGCAAACTAAATATTTATCTAGAAAGTAAACTAATCTAAAAATGACTAAATTTACCTTGAATTGGAAAAATTGTTTTCTACAACCAAGCAGAGATGATAACCCAATGTTTAGATTCACTTCAATTATTGAGAAATACATGAGTGATATTTCTGCATATTCAAATCTGACTCGAAATTCATTTTTGCTCCACAGACTCAATGTATTTAAAACACTTGCTTTGTGTCCAGTCTTAAAACAATGTGAGCAGATAAAAGTTGTTCCTCATTTACCTTCAAAATAAGTTTTATAGAAATGGGAGGCGAAACAGAGAAAACAAAATCAGACCCCCATCTTATTTCTAGACAAATAAAGCATTAACTCCTCTCCTACACCTGGTGCTACTCACGTTAGCTTTCCCCACACTACCATTTTTCTTCTTTCAACCACCATTCTGGCCCCTCCCTATTGCTTCTTACTCATCCAATTTATCTGGCATCATTGTTACTATTTCACAAACCACAGCTTCTACTAACTGTAATTTGTCTGGCAGCCCCATTTCTTCAGAAACATTGACTACTTTCCTGGCCCCAGTCTCTCCTGCTCTTACTGACCAACATCAAGCATTTGGAAGATAATTACGTGGTCAAATAATGTTCTCCAATAACCTTTCTCTGCTTAACATCTGTGCCTCCAATACACAGTCACAAAAAACACACAGGCACGCAAATACAAACACGCACACACATTTCTGAGTAACATTCACAACTAGGAGAATTTAGTATTTAGTCCCAGAAGTTTTATTAAATTAAGAAAACAAGTCGTTAAGGAGCAAAATAACTACGTTAATATTACTGTAGTCTGGAGCTAGGCTTGTGTTGTTTTCATTTGCTTTGCTTCATTTTGGTTTTGATTCTGTTAATCACAGAGCAGGTTAACGTCATCTTCTCTCTTCTCTCAGTCTCCATCCATGATTAGCCTTGTTCCCTTTGTAATCAGAACTGATGAATCAGCAAACTATGAAAAATGCAGGCTCAGAATGGCTATTCTTAGGAAAACTTATCAACACCACTTGGAAAATTATTGTCATTTCTGAAATTAAGTATAAAATCCCGAATTAGCAGGGGCATCTTTGTTGGCATATCACTGCTTCTTGAATGCAGAATGATTCATCCAAGTGCCTCAAATCTAGTTCCTAAAGTATTGATTCCATAGTTGTTTGTTTATGTACATTTCAGTTCATTTGAGTAACAGTATCTTCCCCGTTAAACTAAACTACCTGGTGGTAAGGGTCATGGCTTTCTTTACCAAATTTAGCACCCCACAGTTCCTGGAAAAGCAAAGGCATTCAATAATATTTTTGACTAACTGAATGACTAAAGCATTTTAATAATATTTAGGGAACAACATAGCTCCATAGGTCCTCAGGTTTAAGTAGGGAAGTCTCTACCATATTGGAATGGTATTAATTAAAATTCCTTCTGTTACAGATAAAATCTGACTACCTCCTCATCAACTGACGTTATTTTCTCTGGCCTATGTCTTTACTGTATCTCCATTGTGTACATGATTCTACTGTGTTCATAAGATCTTGTTTTAATCTATGTATTGTATACCTATTTTAATTCTTGATTCTGAACTTACAAAGACCAGCCACTGAATTGGAAATTCTCCAATTTCCCAACTCCTGCCACATTTCCTGGCATGTGATACACACAAAAAGACTTTGAACTGGTTGAATAAAGGTATAAGTAGGATTAATGAGATATGTTAATTATTTTGGTAGAATTTCTACGTATTTATCTTTCAGTGTTGTGGCTCCTCACAAATGCAGACATGAAAATGCTGCCAAGAACCCTAATAGCTTGCATTCCAGGCTTGAATATGTCCTGGGCAGGGATTCTGGACAAAATAAAAGTGGTAAGAACACACCTTCTAATTTTAGAAAAGTGTTCTACAGTAGAAAATATACTGACTTGAAAGTCAAAGGAATTAGATGAGTATTTGGCCAAGAATGTGTTAAGCAACATCTCTGTTACAATTTGTGTATCTGGAAAGTTGAAAGCCATGAGAGTGGTATGTAGTTTTTAGGATATACAATGATATAAAACTTAATTCAAATTCCATCTTTGTTACCAGGAAACTGGGCAAGTTACTCAGCCCGTGTGAGTGTTAATTTTTTCCACTGTATATTGAGATAATACCTAACCGGGAGAGTTGATAATGTAAATTATAATTACAAGGAGCTCAGCCCTACACTTGAAAAATATCAGAGACTGTCATGTGTTGTAAAGATAAAGTGAAATAATAAATAAGAATAGCAAGTCAATTGCTAAAGAAATGGAAAGAATAAGTTTTTAAATTCCTTGGACAGTAATGAATGGATCTTATACAAAAGCAACCATATTGTTTGATAGAAGAAGAAACTTATTGCTGCTTGGCAGATGCTTACAGATAGCTGAGTGCTGTGGCTTACACATATGAAAAGAAACAAATTCTGCTGGAAGTAATTCTCAACATGAAAGTGAACTGTTCACAAATACACAGTCTCCCAAGACAAAGCAGAGACATCAGTCACACTGCTAATGGCAACTCAGTCAGGTGCGAAGAAGAAAACAATTTTCTAACATTTCTGAAGGGCCTCAAGAGATGAACTATTCAATTCCCCTTCTGCCCATTAAAAACACGAACTGTCATATTCTGTTGGTCATCTTAGAAGAGAAAAAAAGCGTATTAAACAGAATTATTTAGAATAGTTTCAGGTTTCCTATTCATAGACTTGGGAGAGTGCTGTCTCTCATACATCATGTAGGTGACAGTACTGAACTAAACTGTTCAGTACTGTCAGTAACTAAACTGTTCAGTACCGTTCAGAGAGGATGGGTTGCCCTCTCTTCCAAACACATAGAAATGCTTGATAAAATGTAAGATAGCTGAGTTCCAAACCAGAAAAAACAAAATCAAGTGTATTTTTAAGTGTGTGTTCAAAGCTAAAAGAATAAAGACTTGCTGTAGGAGGCTTTGGACCCACAAGTAGGAATTAGGAGAAATGGTATTAATTCCTAAGTAAGTACAGGAAATGGGAGCTCGGGTTTCGGTGAAGCAGAGTTGGAACACGTCAATGGTATAAAAACCTTTAAGAGCTTAAAACCTCTGAGAGCTGCATTGTTCATGCATCTAGGAACAGAAAAAAACAAATGCTCTCACTATCCTAATAAAGGGGCAAGGAAGATTGCAAGCAAACAAGAGCCACAGTTAGAAATAGAGTTCATAGGCCGGGCGCGGTGGCTCACGCCTGTAATCCCAGCACTTTGGGAGGCCGAGGCGGGTGGATCACAAGGTCAGGAGATCGAGACCATGGTGAAACCCCGTCTCTACTAAAATACAAAAAATTAGCCGGGTGCGGTGGCAGGCGCCTGTAGTCCCAGCTACTCAGGAGGCTGAGGCAGGAGAATGGTGTAAACCCGGGGGGCGGAGCTTGCAGTGAGCTGAGATCCGGCCACTGCACTCCAGCCTGGGCCACAGAGCGAGACTCCGCCTCAAAAAAAAAAAAAAAAAAAAAAGAAATAGAGTTCATGGTGAGAAATCAGAAATCTTAGAATTCTATTAGGACACAAAGGGGAGGACATAGAGGATTTGCATGGTGTAATCACTGTTGTTTTTTGAGTATCAAAATGAGTCTAGAACAGGTAAAATCCTTAATGCTTTAGCAGTAGCAAACTCGAAATATATTTATAGAATATTTTCCACAATGAAATTCCATTAAAAGCAACCTCTCTACTAATGATCTGAGATGGTGGATGGGGATTAAGAATCAAGGAAAGTAGACAGCCCGCCCACCTACAGCAGGAAAATAAGAATTGTAGGATGAGCGCTCAAGGACTGGCCATTTGCCAGACTGAAGTCAAGATGAAGATTGTCAGATGGAAAGAAGATACTAGCTTATGAATGAGACCAATGAAAGCAAGTCTGTATCTAAGACTATCAGATAAGCTGAAACCTCAAAGTCAAAGAGAAAAGTCTTAAAAGTTAACAGGTTAAGAGGGAAAAACACAAGCTCCGGGTTCTCCTTTCCCTGGATTAACTCTCCGTCTGTCTCTGCTGCTGTTGCACACTTCATAATCTGGGACGCTGACTTTTACAGCTCAGGTCCTATGGGGGTTGCCTGCTCCCCAGCGCCTAGTTGGTTTCAGCCCGTGCAAGAAACTGGCAGAGGATTGCAAAGCTAGAGGGAGAGCGGCACAGAATATTTGTTTCCTGCATCCCCTGCTTTAGTGTGGTCCTGCCCAGGGCTTCATCCCTGTATGGTGACATCTTCTGTTGCTCCGATTGTCACCCGGGTTCTGGAAACGTTACTTCCTCAGCTTTTAGGTACAGGCTTAAAGGAATGCTGGATCCCCCTTTATGTGTGTGTGGGACCCTGGAAGACATCAACATTTCTTGTCTGTTTCCTTAGCCTCACCCACATCAGCATGTACAGTCCCTTTATAAAACCGCTTGAATGTGCTCTGCTTGCAAAGACCAAGGCTTGCTCCAACAGATTACCTACCAGAAGAGAAAATTAGTCAGGCATCATATTTCTTATAAGAAATAACAATAACTCTTCAAATAAAGGACTCTAGGGAAGACTTTGGTTTACAACTATACATCTAACTGAATTATTGCTCATGAGTAAGCAAAATTAGGAAAAAAAAAAACCCTTAAAACAACCACTAAACAGTTGCAGAAGATTCTTAATAATGTTAAAAGACTAATAAATGATGCACTTTTGTATAAAAGAAAGAGAGTCAAATTCAAGACAAAGTAGCAATGAACAAAGTGACAATTGTGTGTAATCTCAATCTCAATCTCATACTGCCTTTAACAAAGTCTACCGTGGTGAGTATAATAAAAAGAAATGTGTACTAAAATACTAGACATCAGTAAGGTGGAGGATCACAGTTACATCTTTTTAGGTTTTATGTATTGCTTGAGAAGACTGTCTTACTAGTTGACAACAATCTTGAAATCAAGTAAATATGGTAAAATTTTACAGAAAACATCAAGAATAAAACAGAATTAACATATTCCAAACCAATAAACAAACTAGATGGTCTAATACCAAACAAAGAAACGAGTCTTGAGAACAAAATATGTCATGACTACTGAATGAAACTACTTTTCCACGGTATTCATTTTCATGTAAGAGAAGCTAAAAGCTTTTGGAATTATCAGTTTATTTTCTTTTATTTTTTGTTTCCACTAAGTCCCAGTCCACTTACACCTCCACAATATATTATGTTGTCTACCTGCATCCAAGTCTATCTGTTCTTATCACATTTTTTTCAGAAGTTTCCCATCGAAATTAATGCAGATAAAAAATAGATGCCCTAATACAGGTTGGAATATTGAACTAGAGATGAAGAGTAAGAGTTCAGCCTTAATCCTGGCTTTAGGCCAAGACAGCTTACGCACTTCTTAAACAATAATATTTACCATATTTAAGGTAGCATATTTGGTGCTGAAAGGAATTAAAAACAGAAAGATGGGTTTTATGGGTTTGCGACCTTGTGATATAAATAAGTTATAAATAGTGTCTGGCAACAGATGGGAAACCAAGAATATCATTCACTTTTTTCATAATGGTTATGAATAATGGAACTTGTCCTAAAAATCTGCAAAATTTCTAAATTCTAAATTTTATTTTGCCCTTTAGCCTTATGCACCATTGAAAAGCGTATTCTATTCCCATCTTACATAGAAATGTTAATACTAAGACTTAAAAAGAGATATTAATGTTAGATAAATAAGATTGGCTGTCTAATTTACATCTTTAAGAAGTTGATCAGAAAAACAGAAGTTTTTTTTAAGTTGAGAATAGCTGACTTCTTTTCTTGCAAAAATACTGCAGGTCATTTCATCATTCAAGTGTTCTTAATAAAAGTTTCCTCCTCAGTAATCTTTGAGGTTATTTTTTCTTATTATATAATAACCAAAAAGGTTGTTATAAACAGTAACTATTCTATATAAGACAGTTGGATTATGGTGGGGAAACTTTTAGAAGAATATGTGAATTGTGGAATAAACTTTAAAATTAATATATTTTCTTAGTCAGTTAAAAGTGTCCTTTTGTTGTTCAGCTGAGGATTTTTTCCCTATAGTAAGGCAGTCTCATTGCTTAAAAACGATATGTTGATTTATATTCTAGCACAAGCTCCTTAATATGGGTAATTATCATGAGAACACACCTCTAGAAAAGACTCCAAACCACTTCTTATGACAACATAATTCCTGATGGTTTTATACAGTTCAGAGTTGGATATGATTTTCAAGAATACACTTGTAACCGAAGAGTTCTACTCTTCCTTCCTCATTATATTCAAATCCCCTTAAGAACAGAAGTGACATTTCATATTTTGTTATTTATTGTGCTGAAATGAAAAAAAAAAAAATCTCATATATTTTTGACATATTCTCCCATTAGTATGAGTGCCTAAATAATTTGAGCTATGTGATGTTAAGGAAAAGCAGTTCTTAAAATACTAACTTTTAGGCAGTTTATTCATCATTTACAAGCAAAGCTCTTTGATGCAGACCTTCACTAATGGTTAGGCAACTGGACACGATTTTTCATTCTTCGTAACCTAAAGTGCCACTTTACAAGAACCCTAAAAGCACCAATGTAAAATATTGAATCTTTGCTTATGTCAGGGTTTTAATTAAACATTTTGTTCTGTGAATGTTTTGACTTTGAACTTATTTTATGTGTTTAAATGCAGCTTATGCTTAGTTTATAGTTTCATTGCTTCACTAACCAATATATATTCAAAATAACAGAATAATTTTAGCACTTATCAATTATGACCACAAAACTGAACTTAATAAACATTTGTGATTATAAATCTGAGTAAAACTAATACTTATATTTCTCCAGAATCACTTCTTTAGTATCATGCAATTTATAGTCATTACTTCATTTAGAAAAAATATGTGTTCTTACTTGACAAAATTCTAGTGAAGCTTGTTTCACTATTTGTAAATTAGGATTGAAAAGAAAATGATTTTATTTACTGTGACTGAAGGATAATACTTGACTATAAATTAGACCGAAGTATGTGAAATTTAAAAAAAAGATTATAAAAACAAGCTATAAAACAAATTAATTGTTACATATTGTTAGATTTTTATACATTTTGATTATAATTGACAAATTCACCTTAAACTACCTCATATTTTAAAGTGATACAGTTGAACATGACTGGTATTTGGCTCTTGCCACATGTGACTCACCAGTGGAATTTGTTGACTTCCGAATCAGTTTATAACTTGGTTAATGAAACAAGTCCGTTGTTAGAGAATATTAAGTGATGCAATAATTTCAAGCGCCATGAAATTGTCTAAATAGTCATTCCAAATGCCTCTCCTCACTCTTGACTCCGCAATATACAGTCCCTGGACCAGAACCAGTTTTGAGACTCCACTTTGAGCAGCACAGTCATGTGGTCCCAGGAGGGCAGTGCCAGGGACTATGTTCCCTGGGAGAAAGGCGAAACCCACATTATGCACTGCCTTTGATCATAACTCAAGAAGATTTACTTCAGCAGCCAGTGGAGATTTCTGAAAGTAAGAAAATGGAATTATCAGTCTTAGGAAGATTCGTCACACCAAAATGTTTCAGATGGTGTGAATAATGGAAGGCAAGAGTCAAGAAAATTTAAATAATCCAGAGACTGGGCTAGAATGATGATGCTGAATTTGAGAAGAAGCAGGCAACTTAAAGTAAAATCAAATTTAGTAGGGTTTTAATGCTGATGTTTCTATTGCCACGTTTTACATTTCTAACAATATATCATCCTTCGCAGGTCTTAGTGAAACAAAATATATGTGTAGATATTTTAAAATATATTTTATACAATCCTCAAAATAAAACAAACATGGTGACATCTGTCTCCTGTCTCAAAGCAAAGAACATACTGACAAAAGTTGTGGGAAATTGACATTTCTAGAACTACAAAAATCAACCAAAGTTCTGAAAGAATCTGGAGCATATTAATTTAAGAAAAACGTCTGCATATTAGTAAGAATGGTGAGTATGTTTTAACATGCCCTATTTTCTTTTATCTCTCTGGATTTGTGACCGGTTTGAAGTCAGCAGCCCCAGCATCATAATGAAAACCAGAAATCTACAGCCTCTTATGGGGTTGGGGAAGGTGGTGTAGAAACCATCTGAAGCTTGCTTCCAGAAAATTGTAATTATTTGTCTTACTGCTAGCACCCTAAAAAAATCCTCATTTGCAGGGATTTTAATGATTTGACCTGAATCTGATCCTACCTAGTGTAGCTTTTGCCTCAAGAACCCTTGCCAAAAACAATCAGTGGTGATGGTTTAATATCCCAGATGCCAGAGATGGCAAGAATGGGTGAGGCAAACAAAAAACTGAACAAAACAAAACTAAAAGCTATGGGTTGAGATGTCCATAGAGAGCTTTAAAAATGCTGACATGGCCAGGCACGCCTGTAATCCCAGCACTTTGGGGAGCCAAGGCAGGCGGATCACCTAAGGTCAGGAGTTCAAGACCCAGCCTGGCCAACAAAGGGAAACCCCGTCTCTACTAAAAATACAGAATTTAGTCAGGCGAGTACCTGTAATCCCAGCTACTTGGGAGGCTGAGGCAGGAAAATCCCTTGAACCAGGGAGGCAAAGGTTGCAGTGAGCCAAGATCATGTCACTGCACTCCAGCTTTAGTGGCAGAGTGAGACTCCATCTCAAAAAATAATAATAATAAAATAAACAAATAATTAAATATCTCTGACATATTTCCAACACAAACTGAGAAGCTTACACGTTTGGGAATGTCCCTGGGTATGTCCAAGAAATACCCTAAGTAAGACTCTTACCTTTGCTAGACTTTGAGACCTTGTTCATATAGGGGGTGGGGGTTAAAGCAGAATTGTAAACACTGCCTGACTGAGTGTTGAGCTGTGTCCCAAAATGCACTCAAAATGAATGAGCAAACACTAGGGGATTACTGGTTGTAGCCTTCTAAGAAATAGGACTCAAGCTAACTGAGCAGAGAGTACAATGACCACAAATGACAAATAATACAGATATTAAGGAATTAGTCCAAGAAAATAGCTAAGCAACAGCAAAAATAATTCAAAGAAAGTATGAGAGTAATGTCTAACCAAGTAAAGAATATCGATTGCTGTGTTCTAACTCCCTCAGGGGCTGTGTTGTCGCACTGTCTGCTGCCATGAGCTTCCTCAAAAGTTTCCCGCCTCCTGGGCCGGCGGAGGGGCTCCTGTGGCAACAACCAGACACCGAGGCTGTGCTGAACGGGAAGGGCCTCGGCACTGGTACCCTTTACATCGCTGAGAGCCGCCTGTCTTGGTTAGATGGTTCTGGATTAGGATTCTCACTGGAATACCCCACCATTAGTTTACATGCATTATCCAGGGACCGAAGTGACTGTCTAGGAGAGCATTTGTATGTTATGGTGAATGCCAAATTTGAAGAAGAATCAAAAGAACCTGTTGCTGATGAAGAAGAGGAAGACAGTGATGATGATGTTGAACCTATTACTGAATTTAGATTTGTGCCTAGTGATAAATCAGCATTGGAGGCGATGTTCACTGCAATGTGCGAGTGCCAGGCCTGGCATCCAGATCCTGAGGATGAGGATTCAGATGACTACGATGGAGAAGAATATGATGTGGAAGCGCATGAACAAGGACAGGGGGACATCCCTACATTTTACACCTATGAAGAAGGATTATCCCATCTAACAGCAGAAGGCCAAGCCACATGGGAGAGATTAGAGGGAATGCTCTCTCAGTCTGTGAGCAGCCAGTATAATATGGCTGGGGTCAGGACAGAAGATTCAATAAGAGATTATGAAGATGGGATGGAGGTGGACACCACACCAACAGTTGCTGGACAGTTTGAGGATGCAGATGTTGATCACTGAAAATGATTTATGCAGGTTTAAGATTCTGCTCCTAACTGTAGGAGAGAACTTGGTGCCTCTTCCACTCTGTAGTGAAGTTGATGGAAGTCTTTTTCCTTTTCCACAACCCAACCTGAACCAGTTCCTTCTTGAGACAGACTATACTGAGACAATAAGTTGTCACCAGCAGAAGATAGATAATATGACCTTTATTAACTTGATGAATTAACTTAACCAAGAGGGTATTTGTAGTTTATTATTTACCCCAAAACTTTCTGTGTCTGGGTACCCTCTGAGTAGGCCTATAATTCCTGCCTTGACTACGTGCATCTTTTGTAAGCTAGCAGATTTATGTGGTGAAAATGCACAGGAACTTGGTGTAGGTAGACTGGGTAGGAAAGAGAGAGCTCCTTTTGCCATGTTTTATCAGTCTGCTGTTACAAACTCTTAGGTTATATCCTTTAATTTCCAGCCTTTTAGGTTAGTTTCTGTAACAGAGCAAGTGAGTCTTGGATGAAGTCCTCAAAGTACTTCAAATGGTAATTGTTTTGTTTTTGTAATAGCTTAACAAATAAACCTAGGTTTTCTATAAAAAAAAAAAAAAAAGAATATCAATAAAGAAATATAAATTACCAAAAGATAGCAATTCTGGAGTTGAAAATTACAATAACTGAAATAAAAATGTACTAGAGTAGTTCAGCAGAAGATATAAGACAGTGTAGGAAGAATCAGTGAATTTGAAAATGGATTAATTAAAATGATTTATTTTGTTAATAAAATAGCAGAAAAAATAATTTTAAAAGGGAAAGGGCAAAGCCTAAGAGACCCCTGGGACACTGCAAGCATTCCAGCATACACATGATGACAGTCTCCTACAGAGATGAGAAAGAAAAGGGGACAGAAAAAGTATGGAAGAAATAATTTAAAAAAAATTCACATATTTGTTGAAAGACATGAACATGCACATCCAAGAAACGCAATAAACTCCAGTATGAAAAATTCAAAGACATCTACAATGAAACACGTCATAGTCAATGAAACACATCATAGCCAAACTATCAAAATGCAAGTCAAAGAGAGAATATTGAAGCAACTCATCAAGGTATCCTTAATAAGATTAGTAGCTGATTTTTCATCAGAAGCTATAAAGGTTAGAAGACAATGGGATGATATATGCAAAATGCTGAAAAAAAGAAAAGTCAACCAAGAATTCTATACACAGTAAAATTATACTTCAAAATGAAAGAAATGAAGAGATCCCCATTTAAACACAAACCAGGAAAATTTATACACAACATATCTGTCCTGAAAGAAATATTAGGACAGTAGAAAAAACTTTTAAACTTATGGACACTAGAAAAAAAAATTTAAGTCCACACAATACTATGAAGAGCTTTGGTAAAAGTAACTACAAAAGTAAACACAAAATACAGTACACCTGTGTTTATTTTGTAACTTTTCTTCCACATGTGACATACAATGAGTAAATACGTAATGAGTATAAAATAGTAGCACAAATGAGAGGAAAATAGAAATATACAAAAGCAAATTTTTATATAATCTTAAATCATCTTGGATTTAATTTAAACTAGATTGTTATAAATTCAGATGGCTATTTTAATTTCCCGGGCAACTACTAAGAAAATAACAAAAATAAAATAAAATAAATGACAGCATAATTTAAGTAGCACAGTAGAATATATTTATTTAACATAAGAGTGCAATAATTGAGGAATAAAATAATAAAAAGGACAAACAGTATATAAAATCAAATAAAGTGGCAGACATAAATCTTACTTTATTAATAACTACATCCAAAGTAAATAGATTGACCACTCTGTGAAAAGGTAGAAGTTGACAGAATGAATTTTTAAAAAATGATCTGATGTTATATTGTATGCAAAAGATGTGCATTAGATTTAAACACAAAATGGAATGAAAGTAAAATGATAGATTTAAAAGGATATTATAAAACTGTAACCAATAATAGCTATCTTAACATCAAGTAAAAGAGATTTTAAGACCAAAATAATTACTAGATAAAAGGGATATTTTATAATTATAAAAGGTTTAATAAGAAGAGATAACATTTATTAAAATATATGCATTTAACAACAGAATCACAGTATGCATAAAACAAACTGATTGAAATGAAAAAAAGTAGAAAATTTGACAGTAATAATTAGAGACAAAAATACTAACTTTCAGTAGTGGATCTAACAACTACGTAGAAGATTGATGAGGAAATGGAGAACATGATAAACACTATAAGCCAACAAGATCAAACAGACATAAACAGAACACGCCATCCACTAATATCAGGGTACATATTCATCTCAAGTGAATATGGAACATTATCCAGAACAGACTATCTATTTGGCCTAAAACCAAATTTCAATAAATTTTTAAAAGTTTCAATTTTAACAAAGGAAGTCATTTTCTTTGACAATAATAGAATGAAATTACTAAACAGAGAAAAGTCACAAGAAAATTAGTAAATACTTGGGATGAATCATGCAGCAAACCACCATGGCACGTGTATACCTAACAAACCTGCACCTTCTGCACATCTACCCCAGAATTTAAGTATTATAATAATAATAATAATAATAAAACACATACTGAAGCTTATGGAATTCAGCTAAAACAATTTTGATGTAAAACTTGTAGCTGTAAATTCCTAAAATAAAAACAAATAAATTAATAAAGAAACATTGAATCTTAAGAGACTGGAAAGAAGACCAAATTATCGCAAAGCAAGCAGAATTGCACTGGAAGTAAATACAGAGAAAATAAACAAAAGTTGATTAAACAAACTTTGACAAATTTCAACAAAATTTATAAACCGTTAGCTAGGATGACCAAAAAACTGATCAAATTATTAACATTAAAAATTAAGGAGTGTATATTACTATACTGATCTTATAAAAATGAAAAAGAATTATAATGGAATGGTATGAATAAGTGTACAAAAGTAGATAGCCTAGGTGAAATAGACGAATTCCTTGACAGACACACAATACTGATCATGACTAATTAAGAAGTAGGAACTGTGAACCGACTTGTAACAAGTAAAGGAATTGAAATAATTGTCTTTATTTGCAGATGACATGATCCTTTACCTAGAAAACCATCGTCTCAGTCCAAAAGCTTCTTAAGCTGATAAGCAACTTTAGCAAAGTCTCAGGATATAAAACCGATGTGCAAAAACAGCTAGCATTTGTATACAACAACAATAGGCAAGCGGAGAGCCAAATCATAAATGAACTCCCATTCATAATTGCTACAAAGCAAATAACATACCTAGAAATACAGCTAACAAGGGAAGTGAAGAACCTCTTCAAGGGGAACTACAAACCACTGCTCCAGGAAATGAGAGAGGACACAAAGAAATGTAAAAACATTTCGCGCTCATGTGTAGAAAGAATCAATATCATAAACATGGCCATAGTGCCCTAAGTAATTTATGGATTCAGACATCTTATCAAAACGTATTAAATGAACAGAAGTAGGTTCTCAAATTATAAAACTTTTAAAATAAATCACAGGCATACTTTTTTATGACATTAAGTTTGTCAATGATTTGTTTCATATGATATCCAGAACATAAGCATTCGAAGAAAGAATATAAACTGGACTTCATCAAGTTTAAAAACTTTTGTGTTCCAAAAGACTGTATTAGGAAATTGAAAAGACAATCCATAAAATGTAGGAAATATTTGCAAATAATATACCTAATAAGGGTCTAATATCCTGAATCTATTAGATTACTAATTTACAAAACCAGAGCCTTAACCAATGTGCTGCATATAATTTCCAGAGTATTTTCCTTCATTTATCTGTGAATATTCTAATTTGTATATTTCCATACAACCCACTGTATGGATTGGTTTCTGTTCTCATAATTTCTGAAAGAAAAGTGGGAAATAAAGAATTAGTGTTACTAGGAAAATATAGATAATTCTTTTTTTTTTGAGACAGAGTCTCGCTCTGTCGCCCAGGCTGGAGTGAGTGGCACGATCTCAGCTCACTGCAAGCTCCGCCTCCCGGGTTCCCACCATTCTCCTGCCTCAGCCTCCCGAGTCGCTGGGACTACAGGCGCTGCCACCACGCCCGGCTAGTTTTTTGTATTTTCATATTTTTTTTTAAATTATTTAAAAACTCAGTACCCCGAATTTAGAGAGTCTTTTTTTTTTTTTTTTTTTTTTTAATTTTACTTCCCAACGCAGAACAGTTCAGTGCCATCCTTTCAGCCTCACTGGCTGATAGTTTGGATGTTTGCCTCCCTGAATCTCTTGCTGAAATGTAATTCCCAACGTTGGAGGTGGGAGTTGGTGGGAGGTGATTGGATCATGGCAGCCGATCCCTCATGAATGCCTTAGCGCCGTCCGCTTTGTCCCATCCACAGGATAGTGAGTGAGTTCTCATGAGATCTGTTTGTTTAAAATGTGGGACCTGCTCCTGTGCCCTTGATCCTGTTTTCACCATGTGACGTGCAAGCTTTCCCTTCCCCTTCCAACATGAGTTAAAATCTGCCTCCCCAGAGACAGACGCTGGTGCCATGCTTCTTGTACAGCCTACAGAAATGTGAAGCAATTAAACCTCTTTTCTTATAAATTACTCAGTCTCAAGTATAA
Organism: Rhinopithecus bieti; assembly: GCF_001698545.2. Classification (NCBI taxonomy): domain Eukaryota; kingdom Metazoa; phylum Chordata; class Mammalia; order Primates; family Cercopithecidae; genus Rhinopithecus; species Rhinopithecus bieti. Next base: position 168,892 of record NW_016804788.1, on the reverse strand, counting down.
AATTCAAGTTGAATTTTTTTTCTTTTTTTGTGCTTTAATTTGAATATTTTCTTTTTTTATTGTACTTAAGTTCTGGGATACATGTGCAGAACGTGCAGGTTTGTTACATAGGTATACATATTCCATGGTGGTTGGCTGCACCGATCAACCCGTCACCTACATTAGGTGTTTCTCTTAATGCTATCCCTCCTGTTGCCCTCCACCACCCGACAGACCTCAGTGTGTGATGTTCTCCCTGTGCCCATTATGATCTCATTGTTCAGTTCCCACTTATGAGTGAGAACATGCAGTGTTTGGTTTTCTGTTCCTGTGTTAGTTTGCTGAGAATGATGGTTTCCAGCTTCATCCATGTTCCTGCAAAGGACATGAACTCATTCTTTTTTATGGCTACTTAGTATTCCATGGTGTATATGTGCCACATTTTCTTTATCCAGTCTATCACTGATGGGCATTTGGGTGGTTCCAAGTCTTGTGGAAGACAGTGTGGTGATTCCTCGAGGATCTGAAACTAGAAATACCATTTGACCCAGCCCCATTATTGGGTATATACCCAAAGGATTATAAATCATTCTACTATGCAGACACACGCACATGTATGTTTGTTGCAGCAGTATTCAAGCTGAATTTTATAGCACTGCAGGAAAGGCCTAACATACTACTGATTTGTTTGGAAGCAAATGGTTTTCTTAATACATGATTAATTCATATTTACGTCAAATACAAAAGACAATTTTCTCTACAGAATATTGAAAGTCAGAATGACCTATAGTAATACTGAAAATAGAAAAATGAAAAGTCAGTTTGCTCTGATGACAACAAATAGAAATGTCTAGGAAAAAATTTTTTTGCTTTAAATTATAAGCTCTCCAGTGCATTTGGTTTTAGATATGATGGATATAGTTGATAGATAGATGATAGGTAGATACATAAATTAAATAAATAAAGGATAGATAAATGCATAGAGATAGATGGAGACAAAGGAGAGAGATAGGTTGATTTTATATTTTCAATTTATTAGAAAATTGGAAAATAAAAGACTTTCACTTTCAAAATATTTTCCTATTGCAACAGTTGCCATTTTGTTATAAAATGTTTGGAAAGTATCAGAGTTAAATGGAAAAAATTAAATAAAATAATCCATAATCTGAGAACTCTAGCATATTTCTCTTAGTTCTTGATGTATCTTACCTCTTTTTCGAAAGTCATTTTCAAATTATTCATAATTTCAAATATTCAGAGAAAATTATAAAATAATAAAACCATTTATTCCCACAGAATTGAATACATTTTTCTTTATTTGTTTCAAATAATGTTTAAGCAAACTAAACTTCAGATGTATTATTGAAGTTCTTAATTCGATTACACTGTTCCTTCCCTAAGATAGGTGTATATCCTTTCCTGCTTTGCCTCTATTGTTTTCCATATACATGCTTAAAAAATATATTTATTGTTATTCTGTATTTTTTTGAGATGTAGAACAAATGACAGCAGCTTCGAGCAATCTTTTGCAATCTTTTAATTTTTGTTTAACATAAAGCATAAGATTGCCATAGTTAGATCCAATTTATTTGTTGCTAATTCCTTATTGGCTTATTCTGCTAATTTTGTTGGCTTAGGTAATTCAGGTACCTCCTGATTTGTTTTTGTGTTTATTTTGTCAAAATATTTTAAGTTTAGTACGTGTACTATCTCCATGTTTTTCATCATTCTTTGTGCTCTTTCTATTTTGTTCAAAAGATTCTTCCATATTCTGAGTTTATGCGTATATTATTCTATATTGTCTAAATTTTAAAAAAAAGTTTCATTTATCACTCAGATGTGTACATCAGGAATATATTTCCTGAGTTGTGCTATGTGACCATCTAATTATATTGTTTTCCGTATAACAGGCCAGCTGACCCATCATTAAGTAATTCAATCTATTCCGACTCATTGGTAATATCACCTGTGTTCCCGGAAGCTACTATTTATAACAGTAACTATTAGTAACTCGAGTAACTCTAGTCTATCTCAGTGGTGTGTGTACCTATTTTTATTTTTATTTTTGAGATGGAGTCTCATTCTGTCGCCCAGGCTGGAGTGCAGTGGCGTGATCTCAGCTCACTGCAACCTGTACCTCCTGAGTTCAAGCAATTCTGCCTCAGCGTCCCCAGTAGCTGGGACTACAGGCACATGCTGCCATGCCGGGCTAATTTTTTGTACTTTAGTAGGGACAGGGTTTCACCATGTTGCCCAGGCTGGTCGCAATCTCCAGAGCTCAGGCAATCCACCCACTTAGGCCTCCCAAAATGCTGGGATTACAGGTGTGAGCCACCGCGCCCTGCCATGTGTACCTATTCTTAAATGATACCCTTTAATTACCACATCTGCGTAACAATTTTGATACCTGAAGATGCATATTCTCCTTCATTATTCTTCTTTTAGACACATTTATTGAATCTGTAAGGCAATCAATGAGCAGTGCACAAATGCTTCAGCCAAAGGCAGCCTATGTCAGCAGCCTCAGTGTGCACACAGAACTGAGACAAGAGTTCAATTCTGGCTAGCCAGTATGCAAGCGCCCTGCAGGAACAACAGGCCTGCTTCAAGTTGCAGGATGTTGGAGTTGACGTTTTTAACCATAGCTTGTCCAAAGCAAGCATGGATGAGACCAACATTTCAAAAGAGGGAAAGGAGAGTTGTTCCAGGCCTTAAGTTGTTGGTGTGTGGAGCAGTATGTACACCCTGTAAGCCACAAAGCAGCTGAGTTCTGTTGATGTACGGAGCACTAATAAAGTGTTTGTGTCAGTCTGTGAGAGCCAGTGTTAGATCAACTGCTTCAAATATCAGTGTGCATGCAAGACTAGACAGGTTAATTATGGGGATTAACTTTGCACACACGTGGCTTGTTCTCGCATTGAGGACGATGGTTTTCAACACTGGCTGCCTATTAGAATTTTTGGGGGGAACTTTTAAAAATATTAATGTCCAAGCTACACCCTACAACCAATTAAATGAGCATCTCTGAGTGTGGAATCCAGGCATGAGCAACATTTTACCAAATCCCCTGAAGACTGTAATGTGCACACACCTCTGAGAACAGCTTTAGTGTCAACTCAATTATGTGATCTCAGTCTGGCTTGAAATCAGTAATTATGTAAGAAAGAGAAACTACTAGGAGCCACCCAGAAGGCTAAGCACATCCAGGACAAGTCAGAAGCAGTAGCCAGTGGGCTAAAGGATGAAAATGATGGCCCACAAAATATTGTGTACATTTTAGGTATTTACTTTTTTTTTTTTTTTTTTTTTTTT
>NW_016804788.1:137922-165350 GCF_001698545.2 Rhinopithecus bieti | reverse complement strand
TTTTTTTTTTTTTTTTTTTTTTTTTTTTTTGAGACAGAGCCTCGCTCTGTCACCCAGGCTGGAGTACAGTGGCCAGATCTCAGCCTACTGCAAGCTCCGCCTCCCGGGTTCCCGCCATTCTCCTGCCTCAGCCTCCCGAGTAGCTGGGACCACAGACGCCCGCCACCTCGCCCGGCTAGTTTTTTGTATTTTTTAGTAGAGACGGGGTTTCACAGTGTTAGCCAGGATGGTCTCGATCTCCTGACCTCGTGATCCGCCCGTCTCGGCCTCCCAAAGTGCTGGGATTACAGGCTTGAGCCACTGCGCCCGGCCAGGTATTTACTTTTAATGTAGCATTGAAGTGCAAGGAACTTGGAGAAAATTATTTAAGATAATGTGCTCAGCTGCTGAATCCTATAGAGGAGAGTTACTTTTCTGTTGCCCTACTCTGAGCTCAAGCACATACGGCAAACGTGCGGCTTTGTGGAATGGGCAATGCAGGGTCTTTCTACTTTGTTGCTCTGCCAGTGGGAAGATGCTCTGTGATCCAAGATATTTCTCTACCTCCTCTACATTCCAGCCAGCAAGGAGTAGGGATGGGGAGTGGAAACCAGTGTCTTGCCTGAAAACAATAATCAGAACATTTCTGCTCTTACCTCCTTGGTGAGAAATCAGTCATGTGTTCTTGCTCATATGCAAAGCCTAGAAAACATATTAAAGGTGGTCATGTGCGTAACTAAAAGGAGAAGTAGAGAATGGATATTAGGAATCAATTATCATTCTTTCACAACAGGAATCAAAGGAAAATGGAAGTGAATACAGTTTAAATACACATTTAAATAAAGGTTGATATCATGGTTGCCATCATTGCAAAAGACTACCTTAATAAGAAGGGAACAGTATTTCAGCTGCCACTCTACGAAGAAGCAGTGTTATTATTAAGTCAATTTTCCCTTGACCCTGCTAAATGTGTAGTTCCAAAGGCATGTTTTGCTGAGTGATAGAATGAGAACCTCAGTTGACATTCTAATTAGAGAGATGGCCGATTGAAAGACTTTGCTTGTTTGTTTGATACAGGGTCTTGCCCTGTTTCCCAGGCTGGAGTGCAGTGGTGCTATCATGGCTCACTGTAGCCTCAACCTCACAGCTTAAGCAAACCTCCTCCTCAGCCTCCTGAGTGACTAGGACCACAGGCACATGCCGTCACACCTGGCTAATTTTTGTAGTTTTTGTAGAGACAGTTTTGTTATGTTGTCCAGGCTGGTCTTGAACCTCTGGGGTCAGTTGAGCCACCATGTTGGCCTCTCAAAGTTCTGGGGTTAGAGGCACGAGCCACTGCACACAGCCTCATTGAAGTATTGAGGAAGAGAAGAACTTAAGGTGAGCCTGAAGCATCTTGTAGTTCCAGAAAGTAAGTGCTAAGACACACACACACAGACACACTCACAGATGATGGGGAATGTCAAAGGGGCATTGGAACTAACAAATAGTTGGCTAGAGTTGAAACTGTGACAATTTGGAGAATAAAACAAATAAAATAATAATAAGCTACACCTCAAATATATTATTGACTTCATACTGACATAAGCAAATGATTGAATATGTAAAGACATGAGGGAGGACAGACAACTCTCCTGTGCAAACAAATTAAAAATACTGTATCAGGATAGTTTTCTCTAAAGAGTGGACCATAACTCTCTGCTCCTTAAGTTAGAGGTGTGTTTAAAAGTGACTTCCTTCTGCAGAGAGCAGAAGGGAGAGGAGAGAGGAGGCATGTAACTTTCCAGTGCAGAAAACCTGACAACATTGTCTCAGCCAGCTGTCAAAGTTAACGCCAACAGTAATAAATCACATTTATAGTGATAGGTCAGCTTGACCCTTCTCCAACATGAAACTATGAGCTATTTTGTATTAACATGATTCTCATTAGCCAATTTAATGGTGGGAATTTTAACTGAGAGTTCTAGTGAATCAATGTTTTAATACGATGTGATGAAAATGATACTTTATCTCTGGGTCTTTCTACCCATAACTCTGACCTAATAATGGGAAAAACATTAGATAAATTCCAGTCAGATGAAAAAAATCCAAATCCCAACGTTCTACAAAATAACTGACCAGTTCTCTTTAAAACTGCCAAGATCGGTTAAATTAATAAACTGTCAAGAGCCACCAGGAGGCCAAGGAGACAATGACTGCTAAATGTGGTGTAGTATTTGAATAAGATTGTATCAAAGAAAAAGACATTAGTTAATAGGTCAGGAAAAATGAATGAAGTTTCAACTTTGCTAATAATAATATAGGTAACGATAATCAACTATGAGCTAGAAAGATCCTGCGTACAAGAACAATAGAAGGAGAATTAAAAGAAAGGAAATAAATATTTGAGTTTTTTTGATTGGTAACTACCTGAAAAGGGATAAAGTGAATTTGCAGTAATATTTGTTTTTACCTTTGGAAAAAAAAAATTTTTAATATTTAAGTTCTACTTTTGTAACCCCAGTGGCTATGTAATCTTACATATTTAAATATGTATGTATTTTTATATGTGAATAAACAAGGGTATTTGTAGCTTTTACATAACTTTTAGCAACCTTCAGCTCTTTTGTCTTCTGTTAAAACCACTATTCACAGTGTGTCTGTGAAAGTAAATTTCTTTTTCGTGATTTGATGATATTGATGGTTATTGTCAAACTTGGTAAGAGAAATACAGCTTCAAATGAAAAAACAACAGTCGTCCACCAGACAGCCTCTTATTCTGTCAGGGGGCAGAGTTAATTTGTGCCACTTCAGCAAAGAGTAGATTCCTTCTTTCACAGCCTGGGTTTAATGATGGCATTGATCAAAATGTTAATTTATGTTGATTTATCAAGACATGGTGATTGTAGTGATAAGCCTTCATGATTGGTACTTCCAAAGTAAATGTACTGAAATGATAAATGCGTGTTTCCCTGGCCACAGAAATGGATTTTACTCTGCAGTTAATGTTTCCTATAACCCAACTTCATTAGGCAGAACTCAGTTAATGACATCATGAATTTGTTTCATGTTATCAAATTGCATTAATTAGGGAAATGTGCTGAATGTTGATTGTGAAGAAACATACTCTTTTTCCTTGGAATGACAGAAGAAAAAACAAGGTAATTGGATTAATTTTCCCTTCTTTTTTTTTTTTTTTTTTTTTAACCCCTGTTAACTAGGAATGAGAAAATTCTTTCTCAACAGAAAGGCATAAGCAGCTTTGTTTTAACATAATTCTTATTAGTCAATTTAATTGTAGGAATTTTAAGTGCAAGTTTTATTGGATCAATGCCAGACTCTGACAACCATATTGAATACAGTATCTCCAGAGTCTTAGACATTTGAAAATAAAAGCTTGAGGTTTCCTATAATGGTTTTTTAAAAAAATCCAAAACAAAAAACAAGCACCGATTTCTTTCTCATGGTTCTATAAATTATTTATTTTTGGTATGTTTTATCACCCCTGCTCTCAAAGCTTAGAATAATGTTATCTGTGATCTAGAAGTTCTGTTGTGATAATGGTCTACTACAGGGTACACATGATTCATGGTGATCTGTGTGAGTTGTTTAAAATATGGCACTTGATTATAGTAACAGATTATCACAACAGTTGAAAATCAAATCATTTGCATGTAATTATGGGTGTTCTCTAGATTGGAGGGGGACAGGTAACTTTCTTTAATGAGAAAGCATGGGTCTTTTGTTGTCTTTATTCCATTGGGGGCTGTAGTTCCAGTTCATGTTGAAAAACACATTTCATGAATATGCCACATGTAGCCCAATAGCTGTTCTGTATTCAAACCCAGTAAGCATGTTCCCACTGGGGCATGAACCAAATCACACCCTTTAGAAATAAGTACCTACTGGGGTCACAGCAGAGGTCATCTTCATGTTTAAGCTCTAAGTAACCAAGAAAGAGGCTTTATTCTAAACTTAGAGTGAATAGTTGTTTTGTGCACATGCATATTATCCTCAGAGGTAAGATAAGCAAATTAAGCAATTGTTTTCATACAAAACTGTTCAGAAGTATACACATATCCCCCCAATACACACACACCTGTCAGAGTAGAATGGTTCCTTAGTCTCTTTTTTGTGATTTCATGAATAGAGTTAAATAGGCAAATGATGAAATGCCTTTTAAAGAAAAATGACATGGCTAATTTTCTATTTAAAATGTGGAGGGTACATTGGATGCCTAAAGAGGTCTCTAACTGATAAGAGGAATTTACAATCTTTTCTCTTTCCAAGTCTCAGTCTGCTCATCTCTAAAGTAGCTCCTTCCTCCTCTGATATTTTAGGATTTTAGGATTTAAAAAATACTATCCCTTTAGTCATCTTGACTCTGCTATATAAACAATGTTTTATTGTATTGATAACTTTAATTCATCAGGCATGATGAAAAATACAAAATAAGTATAGCATTCATCTGAGACAATTTACTACTTATTCATATGAAAGTTGTGGTATTCTAGTAATTTCAGAGAAGGTGGTTATAAATGCCAGAGATACAGTGTAAGGAAAGCAAGATAGAGTCTGAGCACTCTATCACTTTGATTACATGAGGTGGGCAATGAAGAGGCAGGGATCTGCGTGTAATGACACAGGTGATTGGATCGAATTGAAACCCACTGAATATAGGGCATTTTCTATCACTCCCCGAATCTTCCTGATATGTAAAGACATATTAGATTCATTCAATTTAAACAGTAATAAAGATGATAACCGGATTTAACATTTATTTGTTTTTATTTTACAGTAGTTTTATGTTTGTGGAATTTGAGAAGACAGAACACAGGCTTGCCGTCCCTGTTTCTGATGCTTCCTATCATCAACTTCTTATGCTGGTATGGCATATTTTTACAAATCGTGCCTCAATATTGAGGCATTGTTATTAACAAAATCCCATGCTTCACTAGGATTTCTTTTAATTTTTAACAATTTTTACTCCAGAATTCCAGCCAGGAAGCTGTATTGCATTTAATTGTCATGTCTCCGTAGGCTCTTGTCCCTGATAATTTCCTGGACTTTCCTCAATTTTGATGACCTTGACGACTTTAAGAGATACTCATTAGATATTTTGTAAACTGTCCTGTGGTTGGATTTATCCGATGTTTTACTCATGATTAGACAAGGGTTGTGAGTTTGGGGGAGGAAGACTAAAAAAGGTAAAGCGCCATTTTTGCTATATCTTATCAAGAGTGCGTGCGATTAACATGGTTTCTCCTGGTTGATGCTGACCTGCATCACCTGACTGAGGTGATGTGATATGGTTTGGCTGCGTCCCCATCCAAATCTCATCTTTAATTGTAGTTTCCGTAATCCCCACGTGTGGTGGGAAGGACCAGGTGGGAGGTAATTAAATCAAGGGAGTGGTTACCTCCATGCTGTTCTCATGATAGTGAGTGAGTTCTCATGAGATCTGATGGTTTTATAAGGGGCTTTTCGTCCTTTTGCTTGGCACTTCTTCTTGCCACCACCATGTGAAGAAGGATGTGTTTGCTTCCTCTTCTGCCATGATTGTAAGTTTCCTGAGGCCTCCCCAGCCATGTTGAACTGTGAGTCAGTTAAACCCCTTTCCTTTATAAATTACCCAGTCTCAGGGATGTCTTTATTACCAGTGTGAGAACAGAGTAATACAGGATGTTTGTCACATTTTTCCACTATGGAGTCAATCTCACCTTTTCGCACTTTCCATACTGTGCACTTTATAAGTAGTCACTCTGTGTAGCCTACGTTGAAGGGGTGGGAAGTTATGTTCTACTCTTGAGGGCAGAGTAAATTTTTGTGTATATTTTCTAGAATTCTTCTCCACAGGAGACTTGTCTACCATCTTTCCTTTATTTTTTAATACATTATATCCATATGGACTCATGGGTACTTATTTCGTAACTCAGGGTATAGTCTAATACTACATTATTTAACGTTTTGCTCCAAGTATTTCATATTTGGACATTAGGAGCACTATTATTTGACCCTTGGTTCCTTTGACACATTCCTATTATTTTATATATTTTTTAACCCTTCCTACTTCCTGCACTATAAGATACTGCAGGATCCACTTGTATATGCCCAGCGCCAGTCCTGGAATCAACTGTTTCTCCAAGGAACTCTGATTCCTTTCATGGGAGAGCAGCATTATAAATCAATATTCTATCACTAGGCGTTCTTATTGCTAGTGGAGTATTGTTCCTTGCATTCTTTCACCAATACCATGTGGTCTTGTATAATGCTGCCTTGAATAATGTAACTTTACAGTAGGTCTTGAATTGAGGTAGCGAAGGTCTTTCGACTATCTTATGTCAATAATGTTTAAGCTATTGTAGGTCTCTTGCCTCTCCATATTAAGTTTAGGATAAATTTGTCCATGTGTGTAAAATAGCTTGCTGGGATTGTGAGTGAGATTGCATTACATGTATAGATCAGGTTAGGAATGACTGATATCTTAATAATATTTGCTGTCCCAATACATGAACCTGGAATATCTTTCCATTTATTTAGATTTTCTTTGATTTCTTTCATCAGAGATTTGTAATTTCTTGCAAATAAGTCCTGTACATATTTGGTTATATGTTGCCTTAGTGTGTTCAGGCTGCTTTAGCAAGATACCACAAATTGGATGTCCTGAATAACATCCAATTTTTTGGATGTTATTTATTTATTTTTGGTTCTGAAAGCTGGAAAGTCCAAGTTCAAGGTGCCAGCAGATCTGGTGTCTGGTGAGGGCTAGTTTTTGTTTTGCAGACAGCCATTTTCTCACTGTGTCCTCATAGAGCAGAAAGAGAAAACAAGCTGTTGTGTCTTTTTATATGGGCACGAATTCTGTCATTGTACCTCTAAAGACTCTACTTCCTAATATCACATTGGAGGTTAGTGCTTCAGCATATGAATTTTGCAGAGACACAAACATTTAGTCCATAACATATTTATACCTAAGTATTATATTATATATGGGTTGATTGTAAATGGTAATGTTTAGTTTTTAAATTTCAAATCCCAATAGTTCATTGCTGGTATATGGGAAAGCAGTTGACTTTTGTAGGCTAACATTGAATCTATGGTCTTCCTATTCTTTCTTATTAGTTCCAGGAGTCATTTTTTTCAGTTGTTTGGGATTTTCTACATAGATAAATATACTATACAAATACAAACTCTTTTATTTTGTTCTTCTCAACCTATATAACTTTATTTCCTTTTATTTTATATTGCACTGGGTAATATACCCAGGATGATGTTGAATCAGATTGGTAAAAAAGGACATCCTTGCCATGTTCCTGACAATAGAAAAATGACCAGATTTTCACCATTAAGTATGATGTTAGCTGTAGGTATTTGCAGGATGTTCTTTAACAAGCTGGAGGAGGTCTCCTATAATAGTACTTTGCTGAGAGTTTTTTCAGGAATGACTGTTGGATTCTGTGAAATTCTTTTTCTAAAGTAATTGATGTGGTAACATATTTTGTCAGTGGTGGTGCAGGTTTTGACGTGTTTTAGCAAAGTGACTCCTTTTTTTTTTTTTTTTTGATAAATGCTATTATCTGAATATTGGTGCACTGCCACCTCAAATTTGTATGTTGAAATCCTAACTTCCAAGGTGATAGTATTAGGAGTTGGGGCTTTGGGGTGCTGATTTGGTCATGACAGTGGAGATTAGTGCCTTTATAAAAGAGACTCCAGAGAGCTAGCTCATTCCTTCCATGACGTGAGAATGCAGCAACAAGGTGGTTGCCTATAAACCAGGAAACAAGCCTTCACCAAGCATTGAATCTGTGATGTCATGACTTTGCACTTCCCAGCCTCCAGAACTGTGAAAAATAAAGCCTTGCTGTTTATGAGCCACCCAGTTCATAGCATTTTGTTATGGCAGCCTGAAAAATCTAAGACAATGAACTGGCACTGGTTATCTGACCACACTGTATAATTCTTTTAATAAATTTTTTGATTTAATTTGCTATTTTTTTTTAAAAAAAACTTTACATCTATATTTACAAGAGTTATTGATCTATTCACCTATTTCAGAATTTAGTTTTATGTTAATATAAATTGAGTTTCAGAAAATGAATTAAAATGTGATCTTTCAAGGCTGGACACAGTGGCTTACACCTGTAATCCCAGCACTTTGGGAGTCCAAGACGGGTGTATCAATTGAGGTCAGGAGTTCGAGGCCAGCCTGGCCAACATGGTGAAACCCCCGTCTCTACTAAAAATACAAAAATTAGCTTGGCATGATGGTGTGTGTATGTAGCCCCAGCTGAGGCAGGAGAGGGGAATTGCTTGAAACTGGGAGGCAGAGGTTACAGTGAGCCAACATCATACCACTGCACTCCAACATGGGCAACAGAATGAGACTCTATCTCAAAAAAAAAAAAAAAAAGTTATCTTTTTGCTTATGAATTTTGAAAGACATTGTGGAGGATTAGTATTGTTTTTTACTTAAATGTTTAGCAAGATTCACAAATGAGACTCTCAGGGTCTGATGTTTTCTTTGTTAGAAGATTGAAAATACCAATTAGATTTATTTGATATTTATAGGTTGACTCAGCTAATTCATTTTTCCTTGTTAAGTGATGGTGTTATATGTCTTTCAGTGAATGATCTACCTCATTTAAATGATCAAAGTGTGAGTTATGAACTTGTTTGTAGTACTCTTTATTACCTTCACAATGCATATAGGATCAGTAGATAGCATACAAGAATCCTGCTTTCACTTTTGATATTGCTAATTTGGGGCTTCTCTTTTTGTTGGTTACTTTGGCTAAAAGTTTATCAACTTTACTAATTTCTTTCAAGTAAAACTTTGTTGTTATTCTGGTTTTTTTCTGTCTTCAGTTCAATTAATTTCTGCTTTAATTTTTATTATTTTCCTCTGCTTCCATTAAGCATAAATTATTTTCTTTTCCAAGTTTCAAAAAAAGGAAGCTTAGGTAATTGATTTTAGATTTTAAATTTTCTAATATGTACATTTAGTGCTATAAATTTTCTTCTACATGCTGTTTTAATGCACCCGATATATTTTGATTAATCGTGTTTTATGTTAATTTAGAACAAATATTTTAATTGCTATTAGAACTTCTTTGATACATGTATTATTTAGAAACGTGTTTTTGAATCACCAAATATTTTACAATTTTCCATTTATCTTTCTGCTATTGTTTTCTAAGTTATTTCTATTGTGATCTGAGAACATACTTTGATTTCTATTCTTGTATTTTGTTAAAATGTGTTTTATAGCCCATGATCTTGTCTAACTTGGAGAATGTTCTATTAATCTCAGGAAACCTGATCAAGTTAAAAGATTGTGCTCTTCAGGTCATCTGTATTCTCACTGAGAATTTTTTCTGTTTGATCTATTAATTCCAAAAGGAATAATTTTGATAATTTCAAAATCTCTCCCATATCTGATTTTGTTTCTGACGCTTTCTTTGTCTCTTCAACTCGTGTTTTTTTTCTATATTTTAGCATGCTTTATAATTTTTGTTGTTGAAAACCAGACATAATGCATGGAGTTATAGGAACTGAGGTAAATAGGTCTTCAGTTTAAAAAAGATGGGCCACATTTAATTTTTGCCACCGTTGTAGTTGCCAAAGTTTTCAAATTTTTCTGGTATCCTGGTTCTTGTGCTCATTAATTCTAGGTTTCCCTAAGGACTCCTTCTCAAACAGAGTTCGTATTTTGTAGCTTTTTCTATCTGTAATACACTGTTGTCATACTGGATACCTGTTGGTGTGGAGGTAAGGTGTGGGAGTGGGGAAACATTTTATGGTCTTATGATTGCACCTTAGTGGGCCTATGTTTTGAGGTCATCATCTTTAAGAACATTTCTCTAGTTATATAGATATAGTTTAAAAACTCCTCTGTTGAGACACGAAGTCAAAGAAGAACTGGAATGAGAGCAATGACCTTCCTCCGGCTGGTGTAGGCTCTGCCGAAGTCCTTTCAGCTGCTGAGGGGGTACTGTTTATGGATAATGCTCTGGGTGAATTTCACATGGTTTTATGTTTCCCCATGTGCTGCCAGAATCAGGAGGGTTTATTTCTCAGATCTTCACCATGAGAACACAGTGGGGCTTCTGGAGATAACACCCATAAATGTGTGAATTTTAAGACTGCAGCCTTCAGCCTCTGCAAGTTTTCCTTCTCATGATAGTCCCCATGCCCTTGAGAAATTCATCAAAATTACCATTTTACACTTTGTACCAGTTTATGGCTTCAGATGCTGCTGTTCCAGTTAAGCAGGTATCTGCTGGACTCTCTGGATTTGCCTGCCCGGCACTTTCTGGTGCAAGATTTCCCCACAGCCTCACTCCACTGATGCACCAAAGAATAGTCATTGATTAACAGTTTGTTTCATCTTTTCTTGTTGTAAGGAGGGGAGTGATAATTTCTAAGGTTTTTGTATACCAGAGCTAAAACCAGAGTTCAGAATAGCTTATTTTTTAATTTTTAAAATCGATACATAAAATGTTGTATATCTATGGTATACAGCATGATGTTTTGAAATATGTATACATTGTGGAATAACTAAATCAAGCTAATTAGCATAGGCATTACCTCACATATTTGTGGTGAGAATGCAAAATCTTTTGAAGCAATTTTTAAGTATACAACATATCGTTATTAACTATAGTCACCACTTTGAACGTAAGGTCTATGGGATTTAGTCCTCCGGTTTAACTGAAATTTTTAATCATTTTACCAACATTTCCCAACCCCACACCCTGAATAGCTTATTTCCAATTTTTTTCATCATTTTCCTTTTTGACTTCCTTCCATTAGGACTCATTGTGTAATAGAAGGATACATGACTATATGCATTTTTTCAACAACGCTCCCTGCAGATTCTAGGTTGGAGTCTTAATGTGAAGGAAATAATATCATCAGAGGGAATTTATAAAAATAGTACCTGGGATTTATGCAGCATGTTACTATTTACAGATCACTCCCATGAATATTCACATAGTTCTGCCTTCAGGGCCATACAGCTGCTTATCCCGGAGCCCAGGGCTTGTTTCCAGGGATGCTGCTTTGTGTTCTGATTGTTTGACTCTGTGCCATTTTTGGCCTTGGGAGAAGCAGCACACAACAAGACACAAAATATGGCTTCCGATGCAGTGCCATGGGGCTAGATGATGTCATTGGAAATGCATAAAAACTCTGAATTTTGGAAAGTATAAAACAGGGGAAAGTCTGACAGACAACTTTCCTTTCCTTCCCTTCCTTCCCCAAGGTCTGCCCCAAGGTGCATTCTCTCTGTGCAGTTTATTTAGAGACATCAGGGGCCAAGCAGAAAACACCTGCTGAGTGACAAGCTGTGTCTCTCTAGATCCCTGTGACGTGTGGCCAGCAGGTAACAGCGCACCTTCAATTGCATTCTGACCTTTCCTACTGCATTTTTCTGTCTCTCATTAAGAGCATCCCAGGATTGCATTTCCAAATTATGGTATCAGCAATTGACGCCTATTTGCCTCAGACTCTGCTTTTTCTCAGGAACTCAGTTTCTTTCTTGTTTTGTTGTTGTTGTTGTTGACATGGAGTCTCAGGGGTCTCACTCTGTTACCCAGTCTGGAGTGCAGTGGCATGATCTCAGTTCACTGCAACATCTGCCTGCCTCCCGGGTTCAAGCAATTCTCCTGCCTCAGGCTCCTGAGTAGCTGGGATTACAAGTGGCCACCACCACGCCCAGACAATTTTTGTATTTTGTGTGGAGTTTCACCATATTGGCCAGGCTGGTCTTGAACTCCTGACCATGAGTGAGCCACCCATTTTAGCCTTCCAAAGTGCTGGGATTACAGGTGTGAGCCACTGTACCTAGCCCAAGAACTTGGTCTAAAAAAGCCATCAGGTAGTTGAACAGCAGTAGATTGCTAGATCTCTGCCAAAAACCAGCAGTAATGCAGGGCAGGAAAACTCCCTTGACATTTTGATTTTTGTCCCTTGTTATATTTGTTCAAATCTTGTGCAACCCATTAACCCTTATTCTTTGAAATTTTCAATCCTAGTTCTGTGTTCTCCATTAATACTTCTATAGTGGTCTTGTGAAATTTTAATGTCCGTAAAATGCTTTCTCTAAAACCCTAGCCTTAACCTCCTTTCCACCAGTGTTTTGCTTCCCTTGTGGCTTCAGCCATTCCATCCCATGATCTCAACACAGACCTCTCGAGAGTGTAAAGTTCAGCTTCTTTGAAGCCTCACTGTAAATGTCCTGTGTTCCAACTTCATGCACCTGACTCTGTGCATTGTTCTGTATTTCCTGAACCTGTAATCCACTGTTCCTACCAATTTTTCACTGTCCCTCCTTATCTTTACTTTCTTGTACTCATTTCTCTCTTTAGTCAGATTAAGTGCCACAATTTATTATTATCCACCATTTCCTTTCATGAAATCTCAACCCTTCTCTGCTTCTGGTTCAACTGCAGCCTTGGTTCCATCCAAAAAGCTGCCGCCTTCATTTACGGTGCCACACAGCTGGGGAGAGATTTATGGCCACACTTTATTAGACTGACTTTTGGACATGATGTCTACTATGGTTTGGCTCTGTGTCCCTGCCCAAATCTCATCTGGAGTTGTAAACCCCACATTTTGAGGAGGGAGCTGGTGGGAGGTGGTAGGCTCATGGAGGCCTTTTTCCCCCGTGCCATTCTCATGATAGTGGGTGAGTTCTCATGACAGCCGACGGTTTTCAAGTGTGACATTTCCTCACTCTCTCTCCTCCTGTCACCATGTATGGTGTGCCTTGCTTCTCCTTTACCTTTCGCCATGATTATGACTTTCCTGAGGCCTCCCCAGCCATGTGGAACTATGAGTCAATTAAACCTCATTTCTTTGTAAATTACCCAGTCTCAGGCAATTATTCGTAGCACTGTGAAAATGAACCAATACAATGCCTCACCCTAAGTGGGCTCTTCAAGATAGTCCATTTCCCTGATGCCTTCATTCTTCTGCTGTCTTTGATCACCATTTTCTGAAAATCACCATAAGTTGATTTTAAACTAATCCATTTGCAATCTTTAGAATTTCACATTAGAAATATCATTTATTGAAGAATTTTAATTAGAAAGTTAGCAAGGTTTCGAATCATAGATTTTAATGTTTTAAACATGAACTTGACCTACTGTAGCCTGTTGCCATGATTTACCTTCAACTTGATCACATTATCCTCTAAAGCTAAAACACCATGTTTCCTGTGTACTTGGCTTAGTCCATTTGAAATACATTTCCAATAGCATTAAAAGAGCCCCTTGAGCAGCTTAACTTTCTGATTCTTAGATGAGGGCATTCTATGTCACAAGCAGTGAAAATTAACAATCAAAGTTGTATAGAATAATTGCTCCAAAGATGTTAATTTTCCTATGTGCAATGCAAGTGGAAAGACCTCATTCCATAACCACAAGAGACAGAGCTTATGCACTCTCACAAGAATAAAATGCATGGAAGCAAAGTTTCTAAAAATGTGTCAACATTCACATGTTCCTGGAAGCCCAGCACGCGGCTGTCACTGTCAGCTGGAGTGTGTTCCGTGGTTTGTGTACTTTCAAGCAGGAGGGGTCTGGTGGGTGCTGCAGTGTGGCATCTGGCCACTTGGTTGATTTGGGCTGCTTATGCCTGCTTCATATTTACATACCTGCTATCAAGTATCTGCTGCACAGAAAGGTTGATTTCCAAAGTAAAAAGGCATTTTGCAATGATGTACATCACACAACTTACTCCCAATACAACTTTTAAAATACTTTTAGGTAGATTACACTCAGTCTTTTTATTGAGGTTGTGTTGTCATTGTCAACAGCAGTGACATCTTTTCTTTACTATGAGTAAAGCATCAGCGCTAGCTCAGGAGTTAATTTTCAACTTTTACTTCCCTTTCTTTGCTGACTCCCCAGGCACATCATGATTCCTTCTTCTAATCAAGACCCTTCCTGGAATCAGACCTAAGTCGGAAGCATATCCTATACCACAGAGAGAATGGGGGCCAGGCGCAGTGGCTCACCTGTAATCCCAACACTTTGGGAGGCCAAGGTTGGTGGATTATGAGGTCAGGAGTTTGATACCAGCCTGGCCAACATGATGAAAACCTATCTGAACTAAAAATACCAAAAAAAAATTTTTTTTAAAAGAAAGAAAAAGAAAATTAGCCAGGTGTGGTGGTGTCTGCCCATAGTTCCAGCTACTCGGGAGGCTGAGACAGGAGATTTGCTTAAACCCAGCAGGCAGAGGTTGCAGTGAGCAGAGATCGTGTCCCTGCACTCCAGCCTGGATGACAGAGTGATACTCCATCAAAAAAAAAAACAAAAAAGAGAGAGAGAGCGAGAGAATGGGATTGGAGTTAGATTATCTGGGCAGATTCTCATCCTGTCCCTGCCACAAGTAGCCATGTGACTTTGCAGAGTTACAATGTCTCTGACAGTTTTCTATAAAGTAAATATACTAGCATCGCCTTCTTAATTTTTTTGCAAGGGTTAATTGAAATAATTAATATAAAAGTGCTATATAGGTATTAATTATTATCATCTGCATTCATTTGTGATTGACAATTGCCCCAAATATTTCCCTTAATCAAAAAGATTTTCATTTTATGTGAAACCAAGTATTTAGGCTGAAAGGATAAAGCACTGAAATTAGAGAGGTGTGGATGTAAATATCATAGAGTGGGGACTGGGAAGTTCCTTAGGCACCTTTTGTATTATGCATATTTACAGGGAGAAAAGCAGCCTTCCACAGACCTCTTAGATAGGTCCTAAAACTGAGTGGGCCCAAGAAGACCCAGATCAAGGAACAAAAGGAGTCCATCCCAGGCACTCAGATGTATACTTTCTTGTCACATTATCTTTCCCTGGGTTCTTTTTTGTACCTGACATTTTCCATGTCACCAATGTGTTCTCACTAAAACGGAATGCTAGGTGTGCCCACCCTGGAGTGACAGCAGAGAGCCTACATGTTGCCTCAGTGTCTCCTAAGTTTCAGTATCATTGCAGGAGAGTCGTGTTCAGTTTGAAAGGCAGGAAACACTGTGTCAGAGCACACCCAGGGTGAATTTGGGAGATGTTCCAGGGGCTTTATTTTCTTGCCTTTTGACATAAATGGATTCTTATGACACTATTATGGTGTGCCTTTGAGCCAGAATTTCAGGACAGTAGAAGAAATTACAGTCTCCTCTCCTGTTCTTTCAAATAGCAGTTGACAGGGAAAGGTTTCTATGTGTCCACAACTACAGAGAAGCCATATAGCCACTGTAGAGAGGCCTACCCCTTTTTATGGCTGCGTAGTATTTCATCATATATATATGTGTGTGTGTGTGTGTGTGTATATATATATATACCATTCACAGATATACCATTCACAGCATCCTGAATGGAACTGGAGATTATTATTCTACTTACTCGTAAGTGAGAGCTAAGCTATGTGGATGCAAAGGCATAAGAATGATGCGATAGACTTCAGGTGCTCATGGGAAAGGGTTGGTGGGGGGTGAGGGATATAAGACTACAAATTCAGTGTATATCACTTGGGTGATGGGTGCACCAAAATCTCAAAATCACCACTAGATAACTTACTCATGTAACCAAATACCACCTGTTCCTCCAAAACCTATGGAAATAATTTTTTTTTAATAGATAGGCCTGCTTCCAGCCACCATGCATTCTGAAGAGATTGCTTTCTGAAGTTCTGGCCTAGGCCGAGATCTGCTCACTGGGCAGTCCCCCCTATAAGAAGGAAGCATTCTGAGTCTCCAAAAATTCGAACCACTTATAGAACAATAGCCCTGTGATGTTCTAGGAGTCACTTCCGTTTCCCAAATGTACGTTTAAACTACATATGTAAAGCTAAAGAGGAACGTGAAGAATATAGGTAATAAAACTGTGCTGCATATGGGATTTATAGTAAATAAGCCTATTTTAGCTGCCCTTGCCACAGAAACAAAAAAAAAAAAAGTGGGTAATCATGTGGGGTTATGGATACGTTAATTTGGTTTACTATAGTAACCTGTTTACTATCCATAGCTATTTCATAATATTATGTTGCATACCCTGAATACACATAACAAAATTTATTTACAAAAAGAAGAACTTAAAGAATGCTTCCAAAATGCACACCCTTCCTTTGCTATGTGAATTGGGGGTGAGTCTGCATAGGGGCTCTAGGCAGTGGGATGTCAGCACTTGTAGTTGCTAATGTTAAAACAAAGGTGATGCTTGAGCTGAAACTCAATGTTGTAAAGGATTAAAAATATGTATTATTGCTTCATTATAGCATTATTTTTGGAGCCTTCATGTAGCCTGTTTTTTAGAGGAAACTCTCCACTTGGGGGATTGCAAAGTCTTAGAAAGGCCCACTGCGTGCGGTTCTTGACTACGTGCATCCAGGGTACTACAAAGCACCCAACAGGCCTTGGTCATGTCAGCAAAGCTTACAGGTAATGGGGAAGTGTGGTAGAGGTAGGAAGTAGGAAATTATTGCTTAAGAAATAGACCCTTCTTCTCTGAGCGTGTGAGTGCTGGAGGAGGGGGAAAGTAAACCATGAAAAGAACACTGGGGCTCATTGTCACTGAAATCCGAAGAGAATGACATCTTGCCAAGAACTGTATCAGAGGTAGAATCAGTGACAGAACCAGGAGGGGAGGGTGTGAGGACTGGCTGTTAATAACACATTTCTTTTTATTCCTGCAAAACTAGAATAAAATACTACCTCACCCCTGTTAGAATGCCTCTATTGTCCCAAAGTCAAAAGATAGCAAGTGAGGATGTAGAGAAAAGGGAACCTCGCTGGTGGGAAAGTAAACTGAGATTGCCATTATGGAGGTTCCTCAAAAACTGAGAATAGCACTACCATGTGACCCAGCAGTCCCGGGCCTGGGTCTGCATCCAACGGGGGTGAAATGAGCACCTCAAAGAGATAGCTGCACTCTCAGGTTTTCTGCAGCATTCTTCCTAGGAGCCAAAATATGGAAACCACCTAAGTGCCTGTCATCAGATGAATGGATAAAGAAAATATGATGCATACTCTATAATACTCTTCAGCCTCAAAAAGAAGAAAATCCTGCCATTTGGAACAGCTTGCATGAACCTGAAGCCCATCATGCTAAGTGGAATAAGTCGGACACAGAAAGATCTCCTAGGTGGAATCTAAAAACATCAGACTCCAGGAATTTGAGACTAGCCTGGGCAACAGGACGAAAAGCCTTTTCTACAAAATAAAAATTAAAAATTACAAAATTAGCTGGGCGTGGGGGCACTTGCCTATAGTTCCAGCTACTTGGAAGGCTGAGGTGAAAGGATCACCTGAGCCCGGGGAGGTGAGGGCTACGGTGAGCTGTGATTGTGCCACTGCACTCCTGCCTGGGAGACAGAGTGAGACCTTATCTCAACAGCAACAAAAATGCTGAGCTCATAGAAACAGAGAATAGAATGCTCATTGCCAGAGGCTGGGGACGTCAGGTAATGGAAAGAATGGGAAAATGTTGGTCAGAGAGTACAAAATGCTTTGGTTATAAGATAAACATGTTCTGGGGATCTCATGTACAGTGCAGGGACTACAGTTAGTAATACTTTACTGTATGCATGAAACTGCTAAGAAAGTGGATCTTAACTGTTCTCACCATGCATAAGAAATGGTAACTCTGTGAGATGGTGGATATGTTAATTAGCTTTACTGTCATAATAATTTCACAAGGTATATGTATATCAAAACAATGTGTTTTACACCTTAAATATATACACTTTTTGTTTGTCCATTATTTCGTAGTAAAGATGAAAACAGTTTCTTTCTAACTTCGCAGCCTTATCATCGCCTTCCTCACTGTAAAACATGAAGTCAGTTTCTCTGTCTTTGAATTTTTGTATTCAGGCACTCACCTTGAATGTTAAGAAATAATCCATTGATTTCTCAGCATGCATTTAAATGTATAAGCATATTTGTGAATATATGTTTGGGGAGTTGAGGATACCACAGCCCAATCACTGAACTAGCTTCTTAGAAGGCAAAAGGATCACATCCTGCTTGCCTTCAAGACATCTAATGAGGGGAGTGGATTCTGATATGTTGACCCTCACTTTCCGCAGAGGGTAGTTAGGTGTGACTTCAGTGGGACTGTGGATGAGTGATTTTCTAATTTTTCCTTGGAAGATAAGAGATGATGCCACATCGAAGGTGATCTGTTGGTCTCAAGAACTTAGAGTGCCTTAGATGGGAAAATGAGTTTAGAGAAAGATAACAGCTCATGCCCCAATTTGGCGGCATGAAAGAGAAGGAAGTGTATTTGATTCCATCTACCGTTGTAACTTTCCAAGAGTGACAATATTCCACTTATTTTCTCGGTCTTACTAATCCCTACCTTGAGTGAATTATGTTGACAAAGGAAATAGATACTTGATTTTCTCCCCTGTTTTTGGTCTGAGTTAGCACAAATACGAATTCCACAAATAAGAGGAGGGGCCCTTATTTGTCCTGGTGTAAAATGGATACATACAGAAAAATATACATCTCACAGCTTTCATCAAATTGTATTTTGTGATTGTGCTTTACTTGATTCTTGCACTTTAAGAAAATGTTACAAATCAGTGAAATGTAGAGTTCATAACATTTATCTCTTAATCTATATTTTTAAAACGTAGGAATGTAGGAACATCGTACATGAATCGTTTTAACTGTTAAATTGTGTTTTTAGCTCTCCTGGCTCCATTTTTTCTTTCTGTCCCTATGCTTCTCCTTTCCTTCCCATTTTTGTATGTCTCTCCTTGCTTCCCTTCCACTCTTTTCTCTTTCTCCGCCCTCCCCTCTCCTCTCTTCCCCTGTCTTCTGCTTTCTTTTCCTTTCCCATCATGCCTGAACAGTTTAGCCAGAAACCATTCCATAGGGCCGAGCAAGTCCAGTATCCATTTTATAGGGAAAAAAACGCACTAAAAATATTAAGGGTGAATGGACCAGGGTCTGTAATCTCAAGAAGGAAAATGAGTAGATAATTAAGTAGATTGAACCACATGAAGTGGCTTACTACTCTGACCCTAAAAAGAATGAGGATACAAAGGGAAAGGTAGACACTAAAAATCATATAAGCATGGTGAGAGCTGTGGAGGTGGCATTTAAGTTCTCGTGAAGGCACTGATCGTGGGAACTAAAGTTGCCCAGGGAAGCTGTCAGGGAAGGCTCCTCCGAGGACCTGTGTTTTAAACTAACGGATGAGGTGTGCCTGTCAGCTGGTCAGATGATGGCTGAGTTACATTGCAGGCAAATGGAATATCAATGTCTAGGCTCTGTGGCTGTGAACATAGTAAACAGTGTGCTTAAAATATGACAAGAAGTATGCTTTACCTGGGGTGGAGTGAGCAGGGAAGAGGGCTGCATGGGGTGAGGCCAAAGAGGAATCCCACACCTCCATCTCAGTAATTAAGAGCTTGCACATTGAGAAAATTGGATGGTATCTTTAAAAATGTTTAGAAAGACTTTTATTCTGTTTTTTTTTTTTCTTTTCTAAATTCTTAGTTTATCTGCCATACTTCCAACTTTTATATAGTTGAAATTTTTTCTTTGGTGATCATACCCTTATAATCCCCTCTGTCTCCATAAGAATCATCGTGAGTGTTGCCCCCAGCTCCTCTTCTGTACAGTATGCCAAAAAGATGTCAGTTTGTAAATTTTCTTGGCTACAATTTTTATTTCTGTGTCTATGTGCTCAAAATGACATCACCCCAATCAGGTACTACCTTTCTCTCTTACGCCAATGATTTCTGTTCCATAAAGTATATTTCACCTTCTAGCATCCTACAAAATTCATTTATTTAATATATTCACTGTTTATTTCACCAAGTTAAGTGTAAAATTGACAAAGGCAATTAATTTTGTCTTCTTTACACACACTAATGTATATCCCTAGAGCATATAATTGTGCCTGCCTTATAGTAAGTAGGTACTCACTAAATATTGTTGAATGAGTGAATGGATGCCACCTCCGAGATATAGTTTCATTTCAGCCCTCTCTTATGATCTTCAATCCCACATCTCCAACAACTTACTGGACATTACGATTTCAGTGATGAAATTCTAGGTGGCTAATACCCCATCCCTATAAATCGACTTATCTTCCATTGTGCAATATGTCAGTAAACACCGTTACCGCCTGCCCAGCTGTTCAGTCTGGAAATCTTACAATCTGAACTCTACTCTCTGGCTGGCACCACGCAGTCACATCCTGTTAGCTTTCTCTCCCCTATATCTCCCACAGCCACAGCCCTGTGTTCAGTCCAGCCTTCACTGTTCTAGTTGAGGACATCATCATTTCTTGACTGACCACTTTCCATAACCATTTCAGTCATCCTTATGGAGCTGATAGAAAACCCTAATATCATCTGACCTCACTTTCCATCACATCAACAGGTACTTTTTTTTTTTTTTTTTTTTTTTGGATAGAGTCTCCCTCTGTCCCCCAGGGTGAAGTGCAGTGGCATGATCTTGGCTCACTGCAACCTCTGCCTCCTGGGTTCAAGTGATTCTCCTACCTCAGCCTCCTGAGTAGCTGGGATTACAGGCGTGTACCACCACGCCCAGATAATTTTTTTATTTTTTATTTTTAGTAAAGACAGCATTTCACTGTATCAGCCAGGCTAGTCTCAAACTCCTGACCTTGTGATCCATCCACCTTGGCCTCCCAAAGTGCTGGGATTACAGGCATGAGCCACTGCGCCCGGCCATCAGCAGGTACTTTTTAAAACGCAAAGTTGAATAGGTCACTCTGGTTTTTGTGCCTATCTATATGTGTATTGGTTGGAGAAGGCTGCTATCACAAAACACTACAGGCTGGGTGGCTGGAACAACAGATATGTATTTTCTCATAGTTCTTGAGATTGACAGGCCAAGGGCAAGGCATCGGCATGGTTGGGGGTCTCTGAGAGCTCCCTTTCTGGCTTGAAAATGGCTGTTTTATTGCTATGTCCTCACATGGCTTTTCCTTGGTAAGTGTAGGGGGCAAAGGAGAGAGAGAGAAAGAGAGCACCCTAGATCTCTGGTGTCATGTCTTCTAAGGACATTAATCTGACAGGATTGGGGCCCACCCTATGACTCCCTTTAAGCTTACTTATTTCTTAGAGGGCCCTGTTGATTTTAGGAAAAGCAGCTTCTACAGGATGGTGGAGGCAAAGTTTAGATTCTATGGAGTTGAGATGTAGTAGGTAAAGGAAAGGTGAATAAATGTACACAGCATTTCCAGAACTTTACCTCAGAAAGGGAGTCGTGGCAAAGGATGAGAGACAGCCCATGAGGTGGGTGAGATCCAGATGAGTCTTCCAAGGTTGGGAGAGGGATTTGGATATTTATTAGGCCATTGGTGCTACTGAGAAAAAAAGTAAGATGAGGACTTGAAATATTTATTGGAATTGGAAATATGGAGTTTATGCTGCTTCTCAAGAACTCATATTAGAATCATAGACTCAGAAGAAGTTGAAGTAATTTGAAAATTAGGTGATCTGTAAACAGAAAACAAAATAGGGAATGCTCAAGAAATTTGACTTAAAAGAGGTGGCACACATATACTGTTGTATCAAGAAGCGGATATTGGTTGAAAGAAATATTGATTGAGTGTGTGTGCATGTGTGTTTAAGAAAGACACAAGATTATGGATTAATAGTGAGCCATAGCATGTATACACAACATAGGAAGAACTGGTAATGTAAGATTTTATTCGTAGTGTGGAAGAAAATAGTGTATTCTAACTAAGGGGAGTGAAACTGCCCTTTGGTATCAGAAATACAAAGAGAGTGAATGCAGCCAAAAATGAAGATCTAGAAAGGTAAGTATGTTGGTAGATAGAGAGAGTATATTGATAAGGTAAGCAAAGAAGTTGACTTTGACATTTCAGCTATAGTAGTGGATCAGATCATCAACTGTGAATGAGTAGAGGAGCTCCCAGAGATTTATGAATAGAGAAAAATTATTTGTCATAGTTGTGGAAAATAAAAGAAGTTGAACCGTAAACATAGTTGACTTGATAAAGATCTAGATGCCTATTAGGGTTTATTATTACATATTTTTAGTTAATATTTTGCTAGTCTGACTTCAGGCAAGGTGGTTACTTTCTCTAACCTCCAGTTTCTTCTGTAAAGTGAGAGCATTTGGTTAGGCAATGTATAAGGTCCTTTACATTTCTAAAATTATCAGGATTTGCCTTCAACTAAAGAGAATTTAAACCTCAAAGTAATCCATCTCAATTCGTCAAATATAAGACATTTTCATTTCATTATAGCTTTGAAGAAAATATTTACCAGACATGTACCCATTAGACATGGATTAGCCACACTTATGGGATAGCTCATCCCCTCTCCCATCCTCTTCCACTCACACTTGCTGACAGAACAGGTGTGCACTGGGCAGGACCTGGTAGAGTACAAGATGGTACTTACCCTGTTGAGATGCAAGAACACTTGGCAAGCTTGTATAGCCCTAGATCACTGCTTTCACCGACTGTCATGAGCACCTGAAGCCAAAATATAAAAATTCAATGTCTGTCCACGTACATAGAAAATCAAGTCCGGATAGGAAATGGAACTAAATCAATAACTCTATCTAACTTGCATTTGACATTTCCACACTGGCTAGTTATTTACGTTTTGATCTTATTATTGAAATTTCCTAATAGCCTACCATGAACTGGTTTTCCTTGTTTCCTCCTCTGGTGTCCTTGCATCCTGTTTTACAATGATTTAGTCACATTTAATTTAGAAAGTTTTGGGGAAGAAATGCCTCTTGCCCTTCAGCCCTCCTTTCGGGGGCTAACTAGTGAATGAAAATAATCAGCTCGGAGTTCCTTATGAGAAACAGAGATCATCAGTCTTTAAAGGCTACTGCAGTGTGATACTTGTAATCCTCATAGCTCTTTAATCACTGCTTGTTGGGACAGTATTTAACAAGACACTTTTTCACAGAACATGGGGGGAGGCATTGAACCTGTTGGCAGATGCTTTGTCCTCAGAGGAAGTATTTCCTGCTTCAAATAAATGACGATTGTAATCTCCTTAGAAAATGTCTGTCTTTATCATACATTGCTACTAACACATTTATTCTGATGATACATGAATAGAAAAATCAATCTTCTTCTTCTTCTCCTCCTCCTCTTTCTACTCCTCCTCCTCCTCCTTCTCCTTCTCCTTCTCCTTCCTTTGAGACAGGGTCTCCTTCCGTCCCCCAGGCTGTAGTGCAGTGGCACAATCTCAGTTCACTGCAACCTCCACCTCCCAGGTTAAAGCCATCCTCTCACCTCAGCCTCCCAAGTAGCTGGGACTACAGGCATGCACCACCATGTCCAGCTAATTTTTGTATTCTTCTATAGAGACAGAGTTTCACCGCGTCGGCCACTGGTTTCAAACTCCTGACCTCAAGTGATCTGCTGGCCTCGGCCTCCTAAATTTCGGATATTACAGGCGTGAACTGCCACTTTCGGTCCCATTTCTTCTTCAACTTTCTGTGGGCTGGGGGTGGCCTTGGCAGTCCATTTGTCTGAAGCCTCTGAGTGCTACTCAAAATAGTCTGTCCCAGAAGGCAGCATCCTGTGAGAGGAACCACAGAGTGCCTCTCACCAGTTCTGATAGTACAGAGAACTGTTGCTGTAGTATTGAAACAATAATTCACTAACTGTGTTTCCAAGCTCTAAATCTCAGAACAATCTTTGCAGCACTTCAACTCCGATATAGAAAGATTTGCTGGCACTATGCCAGAGTTCAGCCAGTGCAATTTAGAATCGTTAAAATGTGTGGCCCTGCTAATCAGAGCTTATCATGAAAACACCACCGCAACCTTCACAATAGACGGGCTATTAGCACCACTATAATTCTCTGAATTCTGTGGTGCCTGGGCATATTTCATCAGGCTGTCCAGTTAATCCTCCCACAAAGAAGTGAGACTGTCAGCCTCACTGAAATCAGCTCTGTTAGAGGCTATAAAACTATATGAAAAAGTAGTTGTAAATGGTTTGAGTGTATAAATTATGAATGCCAGTAATTACATTAGAAATTACAAAAGGAAAGGATTTGGCTCAGTCTCCTTGAGGATGCAGAGCCTTTGCTGGGGATTTGGGACACCTTTTCAGAATTGGGGTGTTTTGTGAATTTAGTATTTATTATTCTGGGAGGGTCATGTGGCGTACCTTTTATTTATTTGGGCAGAAAGTAATATACAAAGGTAAAATGAATCACACCGAAACCTAACTGATGGTAACAAATCAGCTTTTAAATAAGATGATGGGTCACAGGCATCCCATGATAAATAAGTCAGCAGTGTGTACTGCCTATTGTTTAGTTTTCAGTAGTTAGTAGACTTCTTCAAGGACTTTACAAAAATGCTCAAGCCTTTGGTCCTTGAAGAGCCTCCTTTGGCTAAAATCCAAGCATATTTATATAGCCTACTGCTATTAAGATAATTATAACGTAGGTACCAAAATATATCTTCAATTTGAGAATCAAGAGATGTGGATTATAGTGAACATGCTGTTATTAAATTGCTGAGTGACCTTAAACAGCATTTCATAACCTGAAACATTTTACTTCTACAGGAGTGAATTGACTGATCTCTAAAATGACAGAAGGACCACTCACCTAATATCACCTTGCTTTGTTTTTATACCTGTTCTCTTAATACACCTTATGGATACAAACAAAATACAAGATTCTACATTTTTTCAACCTTTTTTACAGTACAATTTATTGTCAGGATGCTTGAATGTGTTTGAGTTTCATATATTTGAAACATGTAACTTTATTAAGGTACAATTTTAAAATTTTATGTATTACTTGTAGTATATCTATCTCTGTGCTTCACGATTGTAACACATGTTGTCATGTGGAAATTTAACATATATTTACTGAAGAGCCACATTAATATTAATAAATGGTAGTATTATTTCAGTCTTACAATATGCTGAAATTTTCCTGCACCTTATCTTATTATTTTAAAGAACTGTATTTTAAAGAAGAAATAATACTATACTAATTTCACTGACAATAATATAAAAACTTAGAAAAAATGTGCATTTGCAAATCTTACAAAGCTAATAAGTAAATAGAAAAAAATGTAAAGACTTACTCCAGAATCTGAATGCCACTCACGTTTGTTTACTGATACTTAATTCCAGTATAGGGATCTTATAATCTGCATAGGACTACAGAAGTGAACAAGACATCAGTATAATAAAGATTACCAAATAGGGAGTGCGTGATGCATCTATGAAAATCATTTGAGTTTAATAGCTTAATAAAGTCATATGATAAAATTCACAGCTAGGACAAATATTTTGCTAAGACACTGAATTTTAGTCTAGATAATAGGAGCACCTTTGTAAATCCACATTATGCACTGCATAAAATAAAATACAAAATAATAATTATGGTAGTAGATACTGAGTCTAGTTGTAAGTCATTCAAAATGGACTTGCCAAGACCTTCCCAGATAGAACATGAACTGACTCACAAAAAAGTGGTAGTTGAGATCAGCATGTCCTAATGCTCTAGGTTAGAGGGAGCAGAATGTGAGGAACGTGGCAGAGTAGACCCAGCAGCAAGGCAGCGATAGAATGCAGAATAGGGCAATGAGAAGTGTTCAAACAGCAGCCATCTGAAAGAAGGGAGAGAAGAGGAGCGGGAGAGAAGAGCTCTCCCAGGTGCTGATAATAACAGCATCAGGGAGAGAACAGACCAGTTGTTTCCTTCTTAATCTTTATTTTCTATTAAAAACCCTCCCTTGTGCTGTGGGATGTACTGATACCAAGAGTTTCTCTCTCCACACCCCAGGTTTAGCCAAGGGTTTACCGTACCTTGGTTATAGCTCCAATGGCTTTTTGGGTCCTTTTAAATAGGTCAATAAATAAAATAAATGCAAATAGTGTGATTCAATAGAACTTTGCTACTTAGAATATTCATGTGGAATCCAGCATTGTCCAATGGTAAAAGGATTTAGATCCTGGAAGTTATTTTCAGCTAACTGCAGGATTACGAAGAGTGTAAACCGCCGTGAATACTTCAATTTGTCTAAAATGTGAGTCATTAGGAAAGGCAGACTACTTAACTTTTTTCACTTTTAACAATACATTTAACCATAGTGTGTTTACATTTTATAATAGCATGTGTAGGACAGTACATGAAACAGCGTGAAGTTCAGAAACAGCGCAAAAGCGCGCAGATTCAAAAAGACCCCAAAGTTGTCTTCTGCTATTTACTAACTCTGGTTACTGGAGAAGCTTTGCATTTTATTATAATACTTTTAAGTTAAATCTTCTTTCCCACGATATAGAAACAAAACCAAAATAGCATAACAGAGCTGACGTGAAGTCTAAATAATATAATATAATTGAAAGATGTCTCAAACTATAGCGTGCAGTTACTGTTCTAAAAAACTTAGTAACATTTTTCCTCTCCGGTGTCAATCTCATTTTGGTGGAGTTGCCATGGCTTAACTTTTGGTTGAGAACTCAAATGGTCAATTTCACCTTTACATTAGAGTTTCATTTTCGAAATAATACTTGTAAGTTGATAAAAGATGATAAAACTTTAGAAAAAAATAATTACACTTGAAAATAATGTATAATGTTCAAGCAAATAAGCCAAAAGATCCTTGCCTTAATTCAGGAATTCAGCTAAGAATTATTTGAAATTTAGTCATGAAGTCTTTGCCCATGCCTATGTCCTGAATGGTATTGCCTCAGTTTTCTTCTAGGGTTTTTTTTTTTTTCTTTTTTTCTTTCTTTTATTTTGACTAGAGTTACATGTCAGTGTCAATATGAGAGTGATATCCTATGAGGACTGCATATCCATTTTATTTATATGGGAATGTTTCAATATTGCTCATGTTGTTTAAGGGAAAGATGTTTTATTTAGACTGCTGGTAGCTGTCACACTATGCAAACTGGAACCGACTATTTTGGTTACATGACAGCTAAAGCATGAAACAAGTCAACAGGTGAAGTTTGAGTTGGGGAGGATGTGACTGTCTTGAGGATTTCTTTGTGCTTTAAAGTTGCTCTTTGTTAAGTCACCTTTGAAGCAGGATCTGTATGCCTTTAGTGTGCTTCAACTAACCTACTAATTTCCTTAGATGGACACTACAACAAGTAATAATTTTCAAAGAAAAAGATTTTCTGGTTGCACGTTTGTCATCCGGTGAGTTAGTCTTGTCTCTACTTTCAAACACGGCATTATCGATCAGTTCTTTCATCAGGAAATACCAGAGACCTATAAAATACATAATATTCTGAGATTCATTATTAATGGCTCGGTTTTTCTCCAGAAAGTTGTAGCCTCAAAATCTAATCCAGAGTTCAAGAACACGATACTATAGGAATAAGTCTCGCACATTGAAGAAAGGCCTATTAATATTTGATGTTTTGTCCTAATCTGAGATCCCTATCCTAAGAACACTTTTTTTTTTTTTTTTTTTTTTTTTTTTTTTTTTTTTTTTTTTTTTT
>NW_016804788.1:121806-137640 GCF_001698545.2 Rhinopithecus bieti | reverse complement strand
TATGCTGGTCCTTGCAAATGACCTCATGCAAGGACCATGTTCTGTCGGAGATTTGCAGCTCATGCTAGTGCAGGAAGTAAAAGGAATTTGGAGTTGGATCTGGATATTAATCCCAGCTCTGTTCACTTACTATGTACAGTCTGGGGTATGTGGCATAATTTTTAAGTGAAAAGAAAGAATAATAATACCTAAATATAACATTAATTGCAATGAAAGTATATATAAATCGACCATACAAAAAGCATCAAACAAACCATAAAGCATATGAGAAAAAGAGTAAAACACATATAAGCCCCACAATTATTTCTTTTCACCTTCTAAACTTTTGACAATGTCCAAGATGGTCTGCAAGTTACCACTGGGAATTTAAAAATGAAGTCTAGTTTTCTGCTTCGTTGTCTAAGTATACAAATTCATAAATGTGAAAACAATGTTTTAAGCGACATGAGAAAAATGGCAAATATTTCATGAGGATTTACTGGAAGGAAAAGTCACAATGAGGAATCGGGGATGAGTTTATCAAGGAGGTGGCATTTGATCCCAGCCATAATGCACTGGTAGGCTGTTGAAAAATAGAATTTCATCTTAAGACTGGCATCATAATGACATTGATTAAATACAGAAAATTAGAATTGGAGAAGTTGTGTGGGAACAGAGGGTAATGCATAGATGAGGAATCGAGTGCATGTAAAAAGCAAAAAAAAAAAAAAGAGAGAGAGAGAGAAAATATAGTGGGGAAAGTAGTTGGAGGTTAGGGAATACGGAATGCTGATCAAAGTGCCACCTTAATCTGGGGAAGGGGACTCTAACTAGCAGAAATCCAGCAGACTTGCCCTGCACAGTTTCAACCCAGGAACCTTGTCTGTGCTATTTCCTCTGTTTTTACTGTGCTATTTCCTCTGTTTTTACTGTCCTTCTTTCCCATCTGTCTACGTCCGCATGTTCCGCCCTAGCTATCCTTAAGCTTTCAAGCCACTTTCTCCATGAAACCTTATTTAATGACCCTGTGACAAACCCCCTTCCTCTCAGTCCATATTTTGACATGTGTGTTTACAAATCAGGACATAACCAGGTAGAAAATGAAGTCATATACCCCAACTAAATCTTTTCTTTTCTTTTTTTCTTTTAAATTTTCCATTTTAATTTTATTGCTACCTAATAGGTGCAAATATTTAAGGGTTACATGAGATATTTCGATACAGGCATGCCATGTGTAATATTCACATCAGGGGAAATGGGGTATCCATCACGTCAAGCATTATGCATTATGCATTTATGCATCACAACTAAAGGAGTAGGTCACTAACATACTTGTTTAGTTATTTTAGTGTACAGTTAAATTATTATTGACTCTGTTGTGCTATCAAATACTGTCTTACTCATTCTTTCTAACTACTTTTTGTACCCATTAATCATCCCCAGTGCCCCCCACCCCTTACCTCCCCAATACATTTCCCAGCCTCTGGTAACTCTGAAGTTATCGTCACAAAAGCCCAGCATAGCAAAGCGACATGCACACAAGATTCTCCGAAAGTATCTGAGACCCCAGTTGTTTACTGAAGAAAGTGTGGATGTCTTCCAAACCTACTTGTCCTTCATGCATGAGCTTAGAGCTTATGCATGCATCTCAGATACTTTATGAATCTAGTATCACCAAACACAGAGAGGTCAATCTTTCCACATGATCAACTACCCTAAACAACATACTCACTTATTACGAGAGAGATAGATCATAGAATTTCCAGGTTCCTTCCAGTTCTAAAATTCCACATGTTTTATTATATGCAGGAATATCAGGCAGTTGTCCAGTTTGAAAAATAATTGTTTTAATTGCTTTTTGATTTAAGATACCATCTTTATCATACATGTTTCTTTTTGGTTTAACTGCAGTAGTGATTAGTCCTTTACATTTTGTATCAATGCAATAAAATATTTAAGCTTCTAAAATGCCAGTCATCCAAAAACTGTGTGTGCATAATGACAAATTCTTAGCAAAACCTGTATTTTAGTGGTTTTCTAAATAATTCATTTCACAATCCTCATATTCCTCATTGACAGTTAAACTCCGGGATTAAGCTAGCCACTCAACCATTGAATAAAACCCCTGTCTTGATGTAAGGACAAAGTGAAAGTTAATGGGAAACATAGTTGTTACCTTCACTCATGAAATAATCAGTTTCTAATTAATACTCTAAAGAAATTGAGATTTTGCTGCAGATGTCTCATTTATTTTCCATAAGTATTAATTATATGTATTTGCTTTGTGTCTGACTATCTGTTGCATTATATGATTTGGCTTGTAGTTTGAAATTAAAGTTTTCATATAAACTTTTTCCATATAAACTTTTGAGTCACCTTCTTGATATCCCCCAATAAAAACTCTCTGAATCCTGCTTTATTTTAAATATGTTTATATATGTTTCCAGCAGTATGACCAATTCAATATCTGAACAAAGTTCTCACTTTAAAACAAAAGTTTAAAATAAAAATCTATTAAATGTCTCATTTAACTTAAAGAAAATAGAAAATCCCTAGGGGTGGGGAAAGAAAAACAAACAAAGTTAAAGAAAAAACTTAGAGCATTAAGAAAAGACTGAAGCTACTTCACACTATAGTATCTGCCAAAGACCAGAGAGCTACAGCTCAGGTGTTCATGGCTCAGCCAGGTAGCTCATCAAGGTGGGAGTCTGACACCAGATCCCCAAAGACAGGACACTAAGAGGCTGCACTCGAATATAGGATGACCTAATCAAAAAACTAAAGACACACAGATGCACGCGCACACACGTACAGGCATGTACACGTGCACGCGCGCACACACGTACAGGCATGTACACGTGCATGCGCACACACAGTACAGGCATGTACACGTGCACGCGCGCACACACTTACAGGCATGTACACGTGCACGCGCACACACACGTACAGGCATGTACACGTGCACGCGCGCACACACGTACAGGCATGTACACGTGCACGCGCGCACACACGTACAGGCATGTACACGTGCACGCGCGCACACAGTACAGGCATGTACACGTGCACGCGCGCACACACGTACAGGCATGTACACGTGCACGCGCGCACACACGTACAGGCATGTACACGTGCACGCGCGCACACAGTACAGGCATGTACACGTGCACGCGCGCACACACGTACAGGCATGTACACGTGCACGCGCGCACACACGTACAGGCATGTACACGTGCACGCGCGCACACACGTACAGGCATGTACACGTGCACGCGCGCACACACGTACAGGCATGTACACGTGCACGCGCGCACACACGTACAGGCATGTACACGTGCACGCGCGCACACACGTACAGGCATGTACACGTGCACGCGCGCACACACGTACAGGCATGTACACGTGCACGCGCGCACACACGTACAGGCATGTACACGTGCACGCGCGCACACACGTACAGGCATGTACACGTGCACGCGCGCACACACGTACAGGCATGTACACGTGCACGCGCGCACACACGTACAGGCATGTACACGTGCACGCGCGCACACACGTACAGGCATGTACACGTGCACGCGCGCACACACGTACAGGCATGTACACGTGCACGCGCGCACACACGTACAGGCATGTACACGTGCACGCGCGCACACACGTACAGGCATGTACACGTGCACGCGCGCACACACGTACAGGCATGTACACGTGCACGCGCGCACACACGTACAGGCATGTACACGTGCACGCGCGCACACACGTACAGGCATGTACACGTGCACGCGCGCACACACGTACAGGCATGTACACGTGCACGCGCGCACACACGTACAGGCATGTACACGTGCACGCGCGCACACACGTACAGGCATGTACACGTGCACGCGCGCACACACGTACAGGCATGTACACGTGCACGCGCGCACACACGTACAGGCATGTACACGTGCACGCGCGCACACACGTACAGGCATGTACACGTGCACGCGCGCACACACGTACAGGCATGTACACGTGCACGCGCGCACACACGTACAGGCATGTACACGTGCACGCGCGCACACACGTACAGGCATGTACACGTGCACGCGCGCACACACGTACAGGCATGTACACGTGCACGCGCGCACACACGTACAGGCATGTACACGTGCACGCGCGCACACACGTACAGGCATGTACACGTGCACGCGCGCACACACGTACAGGCATGTACACGTGCACGCGCGCACACACGTACAGGCATGTACACGTGCACGCGCGCACACACGTACAGGCATGTACACGTGCACGCGCGCACACACGTACAGGCATGTACACGTGCACGCGCGCACACACGTACAGGCATGTACACGTGCACGCGCGCACACACGTACAGGCATGTACACGTGCACGCGCGCACACACGTACAGGCATGTACACGTGCACGCGCGCACACACGTACAGGCATGTACACGTGCACGCGCGCACACACGTACAGGCATGTACACGTGCACGCGCGCACACACGTACAGGCATGTACACGTGCACGCGCGCACACACGTACAGGCATGTACACGTGCACGCGCGCACACAGTACAGGCACACATGTACACACAAGTGCATAAGCACACATGTGCACACACACAAACATATGCACACACATATGCATACATACGCATGCATGCACAGACACACACAGCACTGTAGGTCCATAGGATATCTGCTGTGTCATTATTGGTGTTGGATAAACAGAAAAAATATCTCCCCTCAGAATTTGTAACTACAGCTGCCCTCCCATGTCCAACTTTGCATTACCTGGATTTCCTGAGAGGGCTCAAGCCCTGATTTATTTTAGAGAGAACTTTGCTTGATAATGGCACGGTAGTTTATCCTAGGACTTTTTTTTTTTTTTAACACTGTCCTCAAATAATTCCCAAAGATCAAACTTAAAAAATAGTAAAATTGTAAGTATTATTTTTATGATTATATTGTTCTATGTCATAGTAATAATAATCCCAAACCCAATAAAATAAGGCATGATGGCAAGAATCAGTCAAGCTATGAATAGCAGGGCAGGCCGATAATATGCAAATGTTTACATTTTAGGCATGCATTTAAAATAAATATTTTGAAAAGATAAAAATAAAGTTATTTAAATTAACAATACTATTTTAAAGGAATACATAAAATTTCTAGAGATAAAAATACAGGTCAGATGTGATGACTCACGCCTGTAATCCCAGCACTATAGGAGGCTGAGGCAGGTGGATCACTTAAGGTCAGGAGTTCGAGACCAGCCTGGTCGACATGGTGAAACCCCATTTTTACTAAAAACACAAAAATTATCCTGGTGTGGTGGTGGGCACCTGTAATCTCAGCTACTTGAGAGACTGAGGCAGGAGAATTGCTTGAACTCAAGAGGCAGAGGTTACAGTGAGCCGAGATCACACCATTGCATTCCAAGCCTAGACGAAGAAGTAAGACTCTGTCTAAAAAGAAAAAAAGAAAAAAATTACAGTAGCTTAGATTAAATTATAGTGACTGGGTTAAACAGTCAATTAGGCACTATTAGAATGAGTTGAAGAGAGTTATCATGAGGTCAATCAAAGCATCAGGATGACAGTCAGAATTATGAAACTGGAGAATATAAAACAGAATATGTTTGTGATCTCATGTTAGAAAAATACATTTTTAAGTCAGACATAAAACTTCACGAAATAAGTTCCAACGACATTAAAATTAAGAACTTATCTTCATCAAAATCTTCGGTAAAAAAGTAAAAAGTGAAGTCCCATACTGGGGAGAGTTATTTATCAAACATATACTTTACAAAAGATTTATAACCTGGAATTTTAAGTCTTAGAAAACAGTAAGAAAATATCAATAATACGTTAGAAAAAAAAAAATGGAAGACTTGAAGGAAAATCTCATAAAGAGATTTGCAACCTGACTCGTTTTAAGGAACTGCAAATTAAATCTTCAATAAAAATACTTTTACCAGGACTGAATTTCTAAAAATTCTAAAGATGGACAATTTTAGGTGTTGGCAAGGAAGTAGTGTTCTTGGAACTATTATATATTTCTTGTGGTTAAAAAAAGATAGTTACTTTGGAAAAGCACCCAGAAAAAGAACTGGGATTGTCTGTTGTATTAGTCCATTATCACACTGTTATAAAGAACTACCTGAGACTGGGTAATTTATGAACAAAAGAGGTTTACTTGACTCAGCTCCACCGGCTGTATAGGAAGCAATGCTGGGAGACCTCAGGAAACTTACAATCATGGCCAAAGGTGAAGAGGAAGTGAGCACATCATACCATGGTGGAACAAGAGAAAGAGAGAGAGAGAGCAGGGGAAAGAGCCACACATTTATCAAACAACCATATCTTGTGAGACTAGCAAGGAGGATGTCTGTCCCCATGATCCAGTCACCTCCCAGCAGGCCCCTCCTCCACTGGGAATTACCATTCAACATGAGATTTGGGTGGGGACACAGAGCCAAAACATCTGTTAAACCTGAACACATGTACATGCTATGATTCATCAAGCTAGCAATAGAGCCTAGAAAGCCATGTGTTCCAGAAAATATGTGCAAACATACGCACAGTTGCAAATGCTTAAAAGCAAGATGGTAGAAAAAATGCAGTTGTTCACCAACAATATAAATGACACATGAAGTGTAAAATACATAATTCAATTAAAAAAGTAATTACAAGTATTCTATAGGTAATAATATGGGTAAATGACTAGAATGAGAAATCGAGTGGAAAAAAAGGCAACTTCTACAAAACATACGTAGTATTATTTCATTTATAAAAGTTAAAACCTGGAAAATAAGTTATAGAATTATCATCATTTTCATATCAAAGTGTAGGGGATGAACAAACCATACATTGAGAATAGCGATTTGCTCTGAAAGGCAAAAAGGAGGCTGTCATGTTCTAAAGGTTTGCTCTGTATCTTTAGCAGAGGGAGATGCCTTCTTAGAGTCAGTTTCCTACTAGAAAGCAGAGGATGCTTTGAAACTGGAATGATTCAGAGGGCTTGTTTGTGAATGGATTATTCAGAATAGCAAGAGCATAGAAACCAGAAGACGTGGTGCTGACAGCTAACCCAGTAGTAGCTAAGCTGTTGCTATCCCTAGGCTGAAGGGCAAGGAGAGAAAGAATAGAGTCATCACTGGAACCTAGAAGGAAGGAGACAGATAGTGGAGGCTGCCTTGAGAGGTGCAGTTACTTTCAGTCAAGGGCACAGGCAGCAGAACAGGGAGGGAGTCAGCAATACAAGCAACCTGCCTTAAGTTCACTTACCCTCTCTTCTCTCTTCAAGGCGGTGCCAACCATGGAACACAACTTGAAATCCCAGGGGCTGAAGGACCTGTCAATGGATTCCCCAAAGGTCAGTGTCCTGAAGCAGGAAGCAGATGAGCAACAGAGAATAATTTGAGGGGTAAAAGAAAGATGTCTGGCACCATTTTAAATATTCATTTGTATAAATATTCTAAGTTAATTTTACTCTTGAAAAGGAAAGGAGAAAGAACAACTGGGTGAGCCTTTGAATATTAAGGAGGTGAAGCAAATGATTAAAGCGTTAGAAGAAATCACAAAGACACGGGGGCAGGAGGAGGTCACAGAGCGAGAAGGATGAATGTGGAAGATGTTTTCTGAGGAGCTCATTACGGTCATTTGGCTTCACTTTTCCTCCGTCATTTCCATGAAGGGTCCTCACATTTTAAGAACTCTTTATTTCTCTTGTTCAAATTTTCATGTCAAACTATTTTATCTGAACAAATGTGGTACTGCTAGAAATATACCTCATAGATTTCGACATACTTATCTTTTCAAAATCTGTTGCTCCTTGCAGAACATCAGAAACTAGGTTCATAATATATTTCTCTGTAGAAGCAGCTCATGGTAATTTTACTGTGAATCAGCTGAATCAACCATTTTTATAGAGGTCTTGAAGGTATTCAAATTTTATTCTCTTATATTCCATAGGTATGTATGAAGTTGCAAAGATTACTTTGGTACACTGACATCAGGATTTACAGCATCCACCTGTATTTAAGATGCTCGTTGTTATTTTATATTTGATAAAGACAAGAAAAAAAGGAAAGCTTATTTCTTCTTCTTTTTTCTTCTTTAAGACAGAGTCTCACTCTGTCACCCAGGCTGGAGTGCAATGGCGTGATCTCAGCTCACTGCAACCTCTACCTCTTGGGTTCAAGCAGTTCTCTCACCTAAGCCTCCCCAGTAGCTAGGACTACAGTACCCACCATCACACCCAGTTAATTTTTGTATTTTTAGTAGAGATGGGGTTTCCTCATGTTGGTCAGGCTGGTCTCGAACCCCTGACCTCAGGTGATCCAGCCCCCTCAGCCCCCCAAAGTGTTGGGATTACAGGTGTGCATTTCTTCATTTAAAAAAAAGATAGACTTTATTTGTTCATTTATGTTCATAGCGAAATTGAAAACAAGGTATAGAGAGCACCTATATATCTCCTGCCGCCATTCAGACACAGCCTACCTCAGTATCACCATCTCCTTCCAAAGTGGTGCATTTGTTGTAATAGATGAACCTAAATTGATATATCGTTACCACCTAGGGCCCCTAGTTTACATTTGGATTTACACTTGGTGTTGTATGTTCTGTGAGAATGGAAAAATGTGTAATGATGCGCATCCACCATTAATTTATATTAGTGTGCTATGGCACAGAAACTATGTGCATGGAACAGCTTTGTTGCTTTACAAATCTGCTATTCTGTGCCTGTTTATGCCTCCCTCCTCCCTCACTCCTGGCAACCACCAATATTTTTACTGTCCCCATTGTTTTACCATTTCTAGAATGTCATGTTGTTGGAATCATATAGTGTATAGCTTTCTCAGGTTGTCTTCTTTCACTTAGGAATATGTATTTAAGTTTCTTCCATGTCTTTTCATGGCTCAAAAGCTCATTTCTTTTTGGTGCTGCATAATGATCCATTGTCTAGATGTACCACAGTACGTCCATTGACTCCCTGAAGGCATGTTTGTTGCACCACAGTACGTCCTTTCACTCCCTGAAGGCATGTTTGCTGCACCACAGTATGTCCATTCACTCCCTGAAGGCATGTTTGTTGCCCCTAGGCTTTGGCAATTATGAGCAAAGCTGCAACAAATATCTGTGACCAGGTTTTTATGTGGGCATAAGTTTTCAACTCCTTTGGTTAAATATCAATGAGCATAATTGCTGGGTTGCATGGTGAGAGTATGTTTCCCAGTTTGGAAGACTGTCAAACTTCCAAAGTGGATGAAGCATTTCACGTTTTACCAGCAATGCATGAGATTTCTGCTTCCCCACACCCTCACCAGCATTTGGTGCTGTCATTATTCTGGATTTTGGTCATTCTCCTAGGTGTGTGTGGTGGCATGTCATTCCTCTTTCAATTTGTATTTCATTGATGACATGTAACGTGGAGCATCTTCTCATATGCTTACTCGTCATCTGCATATCTTCCGTGGGAAAGTGTCTATTAAGTTTTTTGGCTGATTTTTAAATTGGATTGTTTGTGTTCTTAACGCTGAATTGTTAAAGTTCTTTGTATATTTTGGATAACAGTCCTCTACCAAATGTGTCTCACAAATATTTACTCCTGGTCTGTGGCTTACTTTCTCATTTCTTGACATTGCCTTTCAAAGTACAGAAATTTTAAATTTTAGTATGGTCCAATTTGTGATTGTTCCTTTCATCGGTTGTGTCTGGTGTTGAATCTAAAAGGCCATTGACAAACCCAAGGTCATCTAGGATTTTCTCCTAGGTTCTATTCTAGGAGTTTTATAGTTTCGCATTTTACATTTAGGTATATGATTCATTGGAGACAATTTTTTATGAAGGGTACAATGTCTAGGCCTACATTCATTTTTTAAAATGTGGCTGTGCTGTTGTTCTAGTACCATTTATTGATAAGGCTGTCTTTTCTGCATTGTACTGCCTTTGCTTCTTTGTCAAATGTCACTTGAATATATTTACATGAATCTATTTCTGGGCTCTGTCTTTTGTTCCATTGGTCTGTTATCTATTCTTCAGATATATTTGTGTATTCAGTAAAGACAAGAACACCACATAGTCTTGGTGATTGTAGCTTCATGGTAAGTCATGAAGTTGGGTAGTGTTAGCCTCCAACTTTGTCTTTCTCTGGCAATACTGTTGGCTCTTCTGGGCCATTTACCTGTCCATATAAACTTTTGAGTCACCTTCTTGATATCCCCCCAATAAAACCTCTCTGAAACCTGCTTTATTTTTAAATGTCAAATATATTCCAAGTAGCAGATTTATGCACTAAAATGTACTAGATGTTTTATGCTAAAATCTTATATGAATGAGTATAATTGCTTTATTTATACGTGCAGAAAACTGAGTGACTTTAAAGATGTTTTGCGGAATGCCAATAGTTGATCTGAATGGTATTTCCCAGAATGAAGCAGTGGACAATAAAATGTGAATTGCCTCTCCCATGCCGTTGACTCACCTGGATGCCTGGGAAGGAGTTTGCTGTGTCATTTCAACGGGCGCCCGAGGAGCAAGGTCTGGACCTGCTTGTGCTGTATGAGGGTCACCACCATGCCCTCTACTCAGTTCCTTCCCCACAATTGCATTGAAAAAATCATTATTATAAACAATGGGATTCAAACAAACTCTAGTTTACATATCTTGCTCACTCTTGATTGCATTTTTATTTTAGTTGAAGAAACATTTGTAAGTGACAGTTATCTGTTTTTTTGTGACAGAACTAGCTATGAAGGTTAAAAAGTCTGTAAATTTCTATCATTGGAGACACAGCATTAAAAGAGTCCATTAACAAGGATTTAAAATAAAAGTGACAGTTTACAAAGAAAAGAGAAGAGAAATCTAAAGATCTATAATATATATACCAATAAGAAAGAAGCATGATGTTAAATAAAGGGCCATGCAATTATTTCATTTCATCTCAACTTTTACTCTATATATTTTAAAAGAGGTCTTTTAGAATTATTTGCTGTGTATTTTTATTATAGGTCTCTCATGTGCTTTATCCAGTGGAAAACATGACTGACACCCACAGCTACTATTAACACTTTTTCAAATTCATAGTTCTACTTGTTTCACTCAAGTCCAGTTATTCTTCAATTCAGGATAATCTACTCTCTCTCTCTCTCTCTTTTCCCACATTACCCATCCTTCGCCATTTACTGAGCATTTGTAGTGGTCCTGCATTTCTGAAGAGTGCTGAATTATTGACCCCAAGACTTCCTCATAAGCAGTTGATGCTTGCATTTACATGATTTTCCCAGATAGCATCATTGGAAGGCATCTAGGCAATCCAGTTATTATAGTCCTTCCTAAAATGACCATTAAACTATTGACTAAAACATGTAGTTTTCCAGCCATATGACAGGAATGGCAAGTAATTTCACTCATGTGCACGCAATGACAACTATGTCCATACTGCTGCTTGGCTGACCGGGTTAATAAGATGCATATAGATTTCAGAGAAACTAAGAAAGAAATAAAAAAGTATATTTCACACATGACTTAAAATGGCAATGAAAAGCCAGTCTAATTGTAAGAATTGCCAGCCAAATAAGGCTTATTTTCTGGTGGTAATACAGTCAAACTTAAAGAATAATTATCAAACACTTACATGTGCTTATTATGACACAGCAACCTCATAAATGCTTTGCCTCGGGTCAGCATGTGGCTCAGGTCACAATCATGTCTTAGTGCCCGGCCAGCCTTAGAATGTCCTCAGGATTTCTCAATTTTAAATGAAATATGATATTTATAGTTGAATTAGACTTGCTTTAATAAGACTTAATTTTATGTTTCCAGCCTCAGAGGTAGGTAATTACTTTAAGAAGACTTGACCCAAAGATGACTATACAACCCAAGCAACTGCATCAGGAGTATTGACCCAGCACCCCAGAAAGCATGACGTTTCATTTAGATCAAAATTTTTCTTCTAAATTAGAGTTCGTTTTGGAAGCTATGTTTTCTTTTGCATGTAAAAAACAATATTAAAGTCACTGCTGCTAGTATGTTGACTTCGTTAACAGAAGAGCTTCACAAACAGTTAAACAATACTAATTTCATATCAGATAATTTCAATAGTTTTCCTCTTTTTCATCCAATTCACTGAATAAAATGATTGCTTTGCATTTCTTTCTGTTGAATGTAAAACATTTTAAATGTTACATAAATCAAGTTTAAAATTTAGCAATAAAAAACTAATTATTTTGCAGTAAACAAAATTTAAAATTTAGTAGAGTAAGCAAAATATAAAATGTTCAGTAAACAAAAATATCAAATTCTTCCTCGAATAAGACACTTAGGAAATAGAAATATGTTTGAATTGCTTGAGTGGCATACACAATTCATTCTTTCCTCCAAATAGCTGAAATGTATTTACTGAGACTGAAAACTTTGGCATTAAATGTAGCAAAAGAAGGGCATCCTTTATAGAACACTTAGAGTTTGTTGAGTGAGTGACTGTGTGGTTGTGTGATGGGGATCTGAACCTTGAGTTTCTGTTGCCTACAAAGAATAAACTGTTTCATATATATATAGATATAGATATAGATATAGATACACACACACACACATACATATATATAAATCTACATGTATTTCATTATTTATTATTTATTGTGATCCCAATTCAGTCCAAGGTGATCATTGAAATAGTCTCTACTACATTGTAAGCTTCTAGGGCAGCATCATCTGAAGTAAGCTACTGCCTAACACAAGGTTCTGACACTGAGAGATTTCTACTTCTCCATCCATCGTTATCAGACCTCTTGAATCACATGATTTAGAGTCAGTGAAGTCCTGACTGGGCTGGTTCTGCTCTCGCACTGGGCGGGTGAGACCCCCCTAGACCCATATCCACAGTGCACCTGATGTTCCCCCAGCTGTCTTCACTTCCCCTGGGAGGCCAGCTAGGCACCCCAGAACAGAGCTGCCAAAGGGCACTGGGAACGGCAGAAG
Organism: Rhinopithecus bieti; assembly: GCF_001698545.2. Lineage (NCBI taxonomy): Eukaryota > Metazoa > Chordata > Mammalia > Primates > Cercopithecidae > Rhinopithecus > Rhinopithecus bieti. The sequence continues at coordinate 124,678 of NW_016804788.1, read as the reverse complement.
GATGTAGTTGACGCTGATGAACTGTACTGGTGTCCACACCCTCCAGTTCATCCTCAATACCCGCCAGAAGCATGCCCCTAAATTTGCAGCGAAGGCTGAAGCATCTTTCCCCTCCAGAAGCTTCATGATGAGGAAGAACAACAAGAGGAAGGCTGGTGCAAAGATGAGTGACCCGGGAGGAGCCTGCTGAGCTAGTAGAATTTGAACCGGCATAACCAAATAAGCAAAGTTTAAAGCTAATAGGCTAAAGTTGTTACTTAATTGATATCGACAATAATAATATTAAGCATCGACTTCTATTCACTGTTGAAATCTCTTTTTATAGGGGCTTACTGAAATGCAAATTATAATCAGGATTGGTTACTGATCACCAAATCATATCAAAGAGTGTTAGCAGGATGATCGTATTAGGCAATGTCACTAGACTGTAATATATGAACACAACACTCTTTAATACAGGGATTTGTGTATGTGCCACACAAAATGGCTAACACATTTGTCCCAAATAGTGCTAGGGACACGTTCATCAGGCTTGCTTCTCACTTTCCTTTTTTCAATTCCTTGAGACTATATCCTTTACTAATGCATTATTTCAAAATGCAGAGTATATTGCACGTATACATGAGCTTTTCTGCTAAAGCATCAAAATCTAGCTTCTTTAGTTTGAATTTAAGTACGTATAAAAAAATACCTGGGGTAAGTCTTAGAGATGCCCAATCTCATTCTTTGTATTGAGTATATTTAATTTTATTCAGAGAGAAAATTTAATTTTAACTATAGTACTATTGCTTTTGCAGCTTCAAGGGCAAGTATAGCACCATCTAAATAAAATAAGAACCCAGCACTAAAGATCATGCACTGTGAATGTAAGATAGATAATAAAAGAGTTAAAACTTTGCAACGTTCTCAGCTGTGCTAGTTGTGTTGCCTTTTGTTGGCTGCTTATGGAGTTTAGCATTAGAAACTTTAACATAAAAAGTCTACATATAGGTAGAGTTATCTTTGGGGTAAGTAAGAAAGTAAAGCTGAAAGCCAGAGAGCCCAGGACATTGAATTCCATTTTCAAGCCATGAAAGAGAAACCTTTAAAGGTTAAAAGCAAAATCTTACAGAATCCTTCCATGTCGTTGAACTGTCCTTGTTCAGAATGTACAGCACATCAAATGTTTTTCACTCGAAGGGTATTATATTAAAAATGATGACCATTTTGTTTTGCTCTTAAAGCATGTGCTTTACACTTTTATACATATCAAAGTTAGTTTATTTTGTACAAGAAAATGTCTTCATTATCACACATGCTGAATTCATATATTAGCTCCAGATTTTCCCCTGAGTGACAAAAATTTAAAAAGAGAAAGTTATACAAAGCAGACCATACAAAACAGACTGTATAACACATATCTTTAAGGTGATGAAAATGTTCTAAAATTAGATGGTGATGAGGGTCACATAATTCTGTAAATTTAGTAACAGTTATTGAATTGTACACTTAAAGCAGGTGAATTTTATGGCATATATACATCAATAAGGCTGTTAAATACACACACACACGCACACGCGTGCAAAACACATCTACATTTCAGGATTCATTCAATCCTAAGAATGAGTAAGAGTAGCAAGCAGCAATACCAGTCCAGAGAGGACCATTTAGACAGAGCAGCACTGGGTACCTAACAGGCACACAATACATTTTTACTGCATGTGAATAAATGAGAGGGAAATATTGATTGTTGGTAAGTCTAACTTCATAAGTATCTTGATTTTAAGAAATTGAAAGAAATTATTAATTTCTGAAGCGTTACGGGTTCCTGGATAAGAATCAATACGGAAAAACATATTAAGTCACTGTAATTAATTAATTTCAGAAATACTCAATGTAAATCTGGAAATGTCACTCAATATTTCCTAAGAATAATTGGCAATCTCCCTTTTTACATTTTGCCCTCTTTGCTCACACACACTGGAGCGCGTGTCCTTAAATCCGTAGAAGATGGTTTATATACATAAATTGACACATCTGCAGATCTTCCACTAGATGGAGAGAATCTGCAAAGTTAAAAAAAAAAAGTTCTTAATAAGCAAAAGAGTAAAGCAAAACCACTTCTGTAAACATATACTATATGAGAAGTAAATTATTTTAGAAATGAATTAAAGCAAAGAGTAGGAGAAAACAAAAGCCTTGTGATGGCACTTCTGTAACCAACCCTTTACGTATCATAAAATAATATACACTACAACTCCGTCCTCCACATTTCTCATCTATGGAATTCAGTGAGGGTGGAAAGAGATCCTTAGGTTAGAAAATGGCCATATAGTGACAGAAGGAGGGAAGAGTGCAAGTTTATTTCTGCTGAGAGACTGCAAAGCAGAGATTGGCTGAAATTGCCGCAGAGGGGATTTAGATTAGACATTAAAATGAACATTCTCTTATCAGGATTCTGAACCACCAGACTGGATTGCCAAGAGAGCTCATAAAATTGCATGGTTTATATGAAAGAAGGGGCACGAAGTAAATGATTTCTTAAACGCGTAGCTCTTGAGATTTTCAGATTTGATCTTTTCATAGATGCTTGCATGAGTTCAACAAGGACTTTAGTGTTTTTTTTTTTCTTTTTCACTTGCCATCCATTCTGTATTCTGATAATTTTGACTGGTGCTAATTTACCAGTCAGTTCTGATTATATGGATTGCATTCTAAATGCAGTTAAGCACAATTTATTTCTAGTAAACCACTCATTAGCATTAGCAAGATCAGCATTTACAACTTAATTACCTTTACTGGAGGCATAAACTCCAGCTCTATTTGGGGTTTCAGCATTTTAAACCTTTAGAGGAAAATAATTATATGTGCTTGGCATGGTGTCAGATATCCT
>NW_016804788.1:81758-121386 GCF_001698545.2 Rhinopithecus bieti | reverse complement strand
TCTCTCTCTCTATTATATATATATATATATTTCTTTTTTGATAAAGCACAACTGAAATATCAAAAAAAGCTTTACCTAGCAGTTAGTCATAATAATACTGTTGTGATGTTTTATGAAGTAATAATACACCTCCCTAGTGAATTAATTGTGAGGCTGATGGCTGGTTTTCACCACTAGGATGCCAGATTATTGTCCCATAAAACAGTTCAACAAGACTGTTATTGGCAATATAGAGTGTCCTTGGAATCCATTTTAACTTGTGTTTAAGAATAAGTTACAAGTGAAAAGGATTACATACATACCTGAAAAATAAATGTACAAAAATATTAAATCAACCGTATCCTGAAGTAGAATAGCCTTTTAGAAAAATGTGAAGTGGATGTTTGCAATTTTAAGCTTTCTAATTTGCTAAGAAGGTAGCAATGCTAAGCACAGATAGCACTAAACTGCGTATGGCTGGGATTTCATGCAGTAGATAAGATGTTACCAGTGAATGTCAGGACATTGTGTTGCCATCTAAACATTTTATTTTACATGTGCACACACACACACACTCTCCCACTCTCACACACACACAGATACACACGCACACACACTCTCACACACACACTAATTGACTATCATTTTATTTCTGATTTGTTAGAAGTCCTGAGCAGACGGAACACAGTTGACCACAATGCGTCATCTTTGTCCAATGTGTCTGCTTCTTATCAGTATCAGCCTTGTTCCTCCTATGACAACCCCATCCCCTTCTCTTCATCTGCACACCTTCTATTTCCACAAGATCTTAAGTAGGTAAATGGACTACCTTTTCCAGAAATAAATGAGAAGTTGGGGATTTGGGCTTCTAAGTGTGTATGACTAACATTATTTGAATGCTGATCATGGAGCAATCATAGAGTTAGATGCTTTACCTAAATGGCTTTATTTAATACTCACTGCCATGCTGTGAGAGAAGAAACATCATTTATACTCTCCATTTTATGAAAGCAAAAATGGGGAGGGAAGGAGTCAAGTAACTTCCCAAGATCCCACCTCTAGTGAATGGTAGGGTGGGGTTTGGATCCAGCAGTAGCCTAGACATCAGTGGCTCTGTGTGAAGTGGCGGTGTCTCCACTGGCCCCCATGTGGTTCATCTTCGTTTCCCCAGCACTTACATGTCACTCGAAACTGACAAACTACCACCCGTTCTGCAGAAAATAGGGAAATGTTGCTGAGAAAGACTGCTTTTATTACAGATGTACTTTTCCATCGACCAAGGCATGGCTCATAGAGCTGGAGAGGCTTCATTTTGGACGGTCTACTGGTAAAAAAAAAAAAAACAAAAAAAACGTGTTCCTGAAGGGAAAGTCCCCTAGGCCTCTTCATCTTGGCCTGTGTATACAGGTAATGGAATGGCCTTAAGACCCTTGGTCTTTAGGATTTGAATTCCTAGTTTATGAATTTTCAGTAACAACTTTGTCATTTTTAAAAATGGATACCCCTTCATGAATCTTTTAGATTCGTGTTTTGCTTTATTTATTTTATTTTATTATTTTATTTTATTTTATTGGAGATGGAGTCTTATTCTGTCACCCAGGCTGGAGTGCAGTGGCCCAGTCTTGGCTCACTGCAGCCCCTGCCTCCCAGGTTCACGCCATTCTCCTGCTTCAGCCTCCCGAGTAGCTGGGATTACAGCACCTGCCACCATGCCTGACTAATTTTTGTATTTTTAGTAGAGATGGAGTTTCGCCATGTTGGCTAGGCTGGTCTTGAACTCCTGACCTCAGGTCATCTGCCTGCCTCAGCCCTCCAAATTGCTGAGATTATAGACGTGAGCCACTGCGCCCGGCCTTTGCCCTTTTTTTAAAAAAATTAAACCCTATTTAATATTTAAAACATATTAGTATTTTGAAAATAATTATTATTACTTAGCTTTTATCAAACTGTCACTCTACACTGGGCACTGAGCTAACCAGGAAGTTCATAGGCATTTTCACTTTAACCACATTTTCTCTCCCAGTAAATCATTCTTATACATCAGTAACAGTAAGTTTGGATAATGAGAGTGCCCCTTACATGGTGAATAAAGTCTCACACCTGGCCCTTTGGTTTTTACCACTGTGCCCCTCTTTCAGGATTAAGGTATCTTTGAAGAGCCTCACCTCTGGGTATATTGAAGTAATATGGGCATAACCCTTCCCAGATGTATTGTACACGAGCCCTTGTAATCATTGTGCACAGCTCCAAAGATCTAAGTCCAAAAGTCTCCTCCCTGGAGATGCAACTGCCTCCATCTTCAAACACCACGCCTTGGGAATAGCCACTGGAAAATGTCAGGAAAAAGTGCCTTCTGTTTCTATAATTTAGCCCAAATATTTAACGTAAACCCTCCAGGATGGGAATGTAGACCTGAAGACTGACCATGCAGCCTACGAACTCTAGAAGCCCTGGACTAATTAGAAAACAGTGTCAATGAAGTACAAACAGAAGAGATGCGTTTAGGGAAATATTCATAAACAGGGCTGGTACCTGAAAATTTACAGCAGAAATATTCCACATTACTCTGACGATGAAATAAGCAGAACTATGAGTGAAATAAGTGGTAGCAAAGCAATTTTCCATTTGGACAAAAATAAGCTAAAACATGACAAATGGCAAGGGAATGCTTAGGTGGCAATTCCAAATATCATCCAGATATCAGTGTGCAGATATGAGGTGTTTACCACTAAGATGCCCAACTCAGTATGTCTTTGCAGATGTATCAATTTCGGTTTAAGTGCTCCTGAACTCCTAGTGCTCCTGGCAGTGTTATTCTTCCAACTGCCAGGAGTGCACTATGATTGGGTTGTCGTGGAGATTTTCTAACACACTCTTTTTCATTGGGATATTTACAATTTTATGAAGGGATTTGGAAGAATCAAACTAGACATATTGAATTTTCTGACATTCTGTAGGTTCAAACATTTCCCTTGAAATGTATCTTTCATTACATCTCAAAACCTAGCCTTCTCTTTTTGTTGGAACCAGATTCTGAATTGAAATAAATATAAACTATAGAAAAGGCTGGGCATGGTAGCTTACGCCTATAACTCCAGCACTTTGCGAGGCCGAGGCAGGCAGCCCAGGGGTTCGAGACCAGCCTGGAAAACATGACAAAACCCCACCTCTACCAAAAAAATGCAAAAATTAGTCAGGCATGGTGGCGTACATCTGTAGTCCCAGCTACTCTGGAGGCTGAGGTGGTTGGATCACCTGAGCCCTGGAGGTCGAGGTTGCAATGAGCTATGATCCTGCCACTGCACTCCTGCCTGGGCAACAGAATGAGATCTTGTCTCAGAAAAAAGGCAGAAAAAAGAAAAGAGTAACAATGCCATGTGTCAAGCACAGTTCTAAGTACATTGAATCTGTGCAACCATCCTTTGAAGGCTTTATGCCTGTTTTATAGTTCACAACACATAACATGGTTGCGAAATTCAACCAGCTAGTAAGGGGTGGGGCTGGGATGAAGTTCCGGGCATTCTAGTTCTGCTTGATGGAGAGGGCTTGCAGAGGACTTGAAAAGGTTTCCGTTGTTAATTTGATGGAAATTGCTGAAGAAGGAGAGGAAGCCAAGCCAGGCTGAAACCTTAGGCAAATTCCCAGGCGCAGCTTCCACCTGACCCTACAGGGGACTCTGATATGTGACTTGTCCCAACCCAGCCCCGGTGAAGGGAGCTGACCCTTCACACTCCATTGAAAACATTGAAAATCATTTTTTAAATTTGTATTTTAAGTTCAGGGGTACAAGCGCAAGTTTGTTACACAGGTAAACTTGTGTCATGGGGGTTTGTTGGGGCAGATTATTTGTCTTCTCTTTCCATTGTATCAATGAGAGATTGAACTCAGTTGCATGGGAACAGAGCTGTCAACAGCTTAAACACAGTGCTTTATTTGCATAACCTTATAACACCTGTGGAAGCAGGTAGTCCAGCTCTGAGGCTGTGGCCCTCCAATGTCTCCGGTGACACTGACCATCAAACGCGCACCTTCTCTCCTCTGCTCTGGCATTTTCAGGGCTTCCCTTGGTCTTCATGGTCACCTCTGGGCTGTCCTGCCTCCGGCTCCCTGTGTATACTCCAGGTAGGAGAAAGAATGATGCTCTAGAGAGAATCACCGTGCTAGGAAGTAAACCTTCTTCTCAAATATCCAATAGGTTTCCTCTCATGTGCCATTTATTAGAACCATGTCCCAGGGCCACTTCCATCTAATAAGAAGCTGTGAAGTTTGGTTTTACCGTTCAGCATATTTCTATCCTCCCCTCATATAAAGAAAGACTTGGACTTTGGAAAGGTATCATTGCTTGCAGTACCCAGAAGCAAACCCTGAAACAAGATTCCTGTGAAAGTGATTGATTGTGAAGAATTCCCAGGGAGGAATGAAAACAGTAGGGAAGTGAAGAAGTAAGCCAGAAAAGGAGTGCTGGCCAGACATGGGTGTGCTCTCACAGGAAGTCAACAGAAGATAGCCTGGACGGAATCCTGGCAAGGAAATCTGGTGACAATTTGAATCATTCAAAAGGAAAATGGAATATTTATATCTTGGCATCTGTCAATCATTGGGTAGAGGTTACTCTGGAGAGCACAAATTCCCAGGCACCTCCCATTCTCCTTTGTGTACAGCAAAGTGGGTTCCAGCAGTGTGAGTTCCGGTTCCAGCAAAGACACAGGTGCTGGTCACTGTGAGTGAGACACACCCTGAGTCAATGAGGGCATTGTGCAGAGTGATGATACTGTCCACTTAACAAGGCTGCTGCCACTCTCTGCACACAAGCCACGTTCTCTCCCTCCAAAGGGCAGCGTAAGCACTTAGCATGATGTTCGATAAATCAATGCAAAATGATCCCGTGACATCTCTAGTAGTATTTATTTTTATTACATTAATTCTGCACCTATCTTATCTCTCCAGTTAGAGTTGGCTCCTTTGAAGGCTAGTAATTATGTGTAAATCACAATATGCCCCGTGACCATATGCTTTAACTAGCTCCACGGAATCTTAGCCCAAATTACTCAAATATTTAAGTGGATGGAACGATAAATTCACCAGTCTAGGTGGGCGTGGACATTCAAGTTTTCTCTAATTGCTGCAGGATTCATTTACTTATTTTTATAGTTTCTTGCATCTTAAACTATTTCTAGCTCTTTTCCAATCAAGTGGTTTCTCATCTTGATTTTAGTATGACCACATACCATTGTCTCTTCCAACGATATTCCTTCACCGTCAGATGCATTTCTTATGCTAATACCATTAAAATCGTAATTAGCACAGGATGTCATACTAAACTCATCCATTCTCTCTGCTAGTCTGTGTGTCTGGAATTGTTGTAATCACTTTCTCTGTCCTGTTGTTTTGTTTTGTTTTTGCCACTAAAATTTCTAAGTTTCCAGTAAGATAAATTGGCATTCCAAATTACCTGCTTTAGCTCTTTGAATTCTGATACTTAGCCATTGTACATTATCACTTTGCTTTTCTGACCATTTTCTGCCCTCATATTAAATATAAAAATGTTGAATATTGCAAAAAAGTTTTAAGATCACCTGAGCTAATCTCCTACTTTTCAGCAAGGAAGTTAAGATGAAGAAGTGGCTTAACCCATGTAACACACAAAAGAATGAACAAGACATCAGTAGGTTCTCATTTTACAGAGGCATGCTTTATAATTTGATAATTCAATCACTTTGTTTATCCAAAATGTCATTAAAATATTTTATGTGGATCGTCTTTACCAATCTGAAACTGAAACTTCCCCTAAATTCAGAACTTCAGATTTTGCCTAAAAGCAGACCCCACCCCCTAATATTCTGATCTTACACGTTTTTCAGGCATTTTATTATTTTCTCTGAACTGGTTCAGCCATGGACTTGTGCTGTACAGAGTGAAAGTTGCTTTCGTAGATGAAATTTTTATCTCAATCATATTACAAGTGTTCAGCTAAAAGTAAGATTTCAGCTAATTGCTTAAGAACCACCACTTCTCAGCTCTGTCCCTCCCTGCCTGCCACAATAGACATATACTTTTTTGTGGCCCACAAGATATTTTATATCTCTTACTGCTTAGAAATCAACGGTTTTAGAATTTTGTACTTAGAAGTGAATAATTTTAGAATTCAGCCTCTCATTTATTTTCTGTGCGGGACTCACGTTTGCTTACCTCCTAGTAGTTGGAATGAATCAGTCCCTCCATTTATATATGTATTAGTAATTAGAAGTCTCAAAATAAACTAAAGTAACATGGAATTGGTGCAGTAGGGATGTGTGAACCAACATAAATATGTAGTCCTAGGGTAAGAACTCCAAACATGTGATAAATACATAACATTTTGTTTTATTAATAACTTGAGGCTGGGCATGGTGGCTCACACCTGTAATTCCAGCACTTTGGGATGCGGAGGCGGGTGGATCACTTGAGGCCAGGAGTTCAAGACCAGCCTGGCCAACTTGGTGAAACCTTGTCTCTACTAAGTATACAAAAATTAGCCAGGTGTGGTGGCCCGTGCCTGTAATCCCAGCTACTTGGGAGGCTGAGGCAGGAGAATTGCTTGAATCTGGGGAGATGGAGGTTGCAGGGAGCTGAAATTGTGCCACTGCACTCCAGTCTGGGTGACAGAGCAAGACTTGGACTCAAAAACAAACAGTTGATGTGTTCATAGTTTATGGATTATGGATTATGAAGGATATCATAAAACAGAAGTTTTGCAAGTTTAAAAATTAAATTTTAAAATCTCTTTTCTATAGAATGATGAAGTAGTGGAGTGCAGTTGTAAAACATAGCCTCTCATGTCAGACAGATTGGGATGAAAATCTACTCCACGACTTTCTAGTTTGTGATTTAAAATGAAATGTGGTGGTTGGTGTGTGGTGTGTGTGTGTGTGTCTTTCCGGTGGCTTCTTATCCTTAGTTTTAGCTTACCTAGTTTTAAATTAAAAGAAAAAAGATTGGCGTTGTGTTTTAAATAAAAATAGATAAAATCAAAACAACCGACATGATAATAAGTTGTCATTAAATATTAATTAGCTTCCTTCCAAAATAGTTCCCCTTGCTTATGCCATTTGTTTATTTTCATTTATTTAAAATATTTAGTGCTGTAGGCTCTCACTAGGTGCTGGACCTGCAAAGATAAGACTTTTTTCTATTTTTCTTGTGTATTTATCTACTGTTGTGCCGTTTTTACCGTAGCTATATTTTTAATGCTGTATTCAAATCAGCAACTCGATTTTTTTTTAAATTATCTTTTGTGAGTCTAATTACAATACAAAGTCGTCATGAAGCAAGACACTTGAGCTGCACAAACAGCTTCCTACGTGCTCCCTGCTTGATGAGCCGGTGCCTGTAGGAAATACTTTACTTCTTTTTATTTTATTTTATTTTATTTTATTTCATTTTATTTTATTTTTCAGACGGAGTCTGGCTCTGTTGCCCAGGCTGGAGTGCAGTGGCCGGATCTCAGCTCACTGCAAGCTCCGCCTCCCGGGTTTACGCCATTCTCCTGCCTCAGCCTCCCGAGTAGCTGGGACTACAGGCGCCCGCCACCTCGCCCGGCTAGTTTTTTGTATTTTGTTAGTAGAGACGCGGTTTCACCGTGTTAGCCAGGATGGTCTCGATCTCCTGACCTCGTGATCCGCCCATCTCGGCCTCCCAAAGTGCTGGGATTACAGGCTTGAGCCACCGCGCGCGGCCAGGAAATACTTTACTTCTAAAGATAGTGTCCGGTAGTCTCCAGGAGCAGAGAGCAGCAGAGCTGAACCACTGCATTTCTGAGATTCTGCATGTGGTTGAGGAGTTCAAAAGAAAGTAAATGATAAATATATTAGAAATAATGTTAAATAAACATATATTAGTCCCACCAGTACTGATTTATTTCATAAATGCATTCACCCGAGATTTGAGACAAAATCAATTTTCTAGTTAACCCTTAGCTTGACAGAAAATTTATTTAACTGTTGCACTTTTCCAATTCTCGTAAAAAAATTTTATATGTAGGGGTGTGTGCATGTGTGTGTGTGTGTGTATATATATGTATAAAGATGGTTGTTGCTTTGATTTTACTCCAGGTGTTTTTTAAATACGTATATATATATATATATACTTTAAGTTCTGGGATACGTATGCAGAACATGCAGGTTTGTTACATAGGTATACATGTACCGTGGTGGTTTGCTGCACCCATCAACCTGTCATCCAGGTTTTAAGCCCCTCATGCATTAGGTATCTGTCCTTATGCTATCCCTCCCCTTGCCCCCCACCTCCTGACAGGACCCTGTGTGTGATGTTCCCCTCCCTGTGTCCATGTGTTCTCATTGTTCAGCTCCCACTTATGAATGAGAACATGTGGTGTTTGGTTTTCTGTTTCTGTGTTAGTTCCCTGAGAATAATGGTTTCCAGCTTCATCCATGTCCAGTCTATCATTGATGGGCATTTGGGTTGGTTCCAAGTCTTTGCTGTTGTAAATAGTGCTACAATAAACATACGTGTGCATGCATCTTCATAGTGGAATGATTTATAATCCTTCGGGTATATACCCAGTAATGGGATTGCTGGGTCACTGAAGGATATGAAAACACACTTCTCAAAAGAAGGCATTTATGTGGCCAATAAGTTTATGAAAAAAAGCTCATCATCACTAGTCATTAGAGAAATGCAAATCAAAATCACAGTGAGATACGATCTCATGCCAATCAGAATGGAGATCATTAAAAAGTCAAGAAATAACACATACTGGAGAGGACTGGAGAAATAGGAACGCTTTTACACTGTTGGTGGGGTGTAAATTAGTTCAACCATTGTGGAAGATAGTGTGGCGATTTCTCAAGGATCTAAAACCAGAAATACTCCAGGTGTTTTTAACACCATGTGAAAATTAATGCTGTGGAAATATTGAGATTGAGGTTCTTGCAAAAAAAATGTGTGTCATTATGAAATGCAAACATGATTATTAACCTCCAGTTTTGACTCAAAATGATGCCTATATAAAGCCATTTGATTAATTAAATTTGAAAGTTGAAGTCAGGCATAGTTTAGTGACTTTTTTGACAGTTTGCCTGTTCTTAGGAGATGTTTTTGACACTTGACTTGGAGTCAAAATTTCTGTAGACTTCTGAAATTATTCATTGCTTAAATTACCTTAAGTATGTGTTTAACAATTTTACATATGTGTTCTTAGGAATTAATTTAAATAATAGGACAATCTAGAAATACCCAGAACTAAAATTGTCAAACCTGAGGAAGTGGCCTGGTAGGACTTCCAGATAAAAGAGAGGTGACCAGTTAAACTGGAATTTCAGATAAACCATATACACCTTTGTTAGTATAAGTATATCCCATATATTGCATGGGATACACTTACACAGTTTTTTAAAATCTGGAATTCAAATTTAATTAAGTGTCCTATAGAATAAAATAGTGAATTGAAGTCAATTATATCTAAATTATTTCCTAGCTTCCATTCTAAACTTTCCCTTATGTTCAGAGGTATGTTTAATAGGTGAATGTCCTACAGTGAACTAGAAAACTTATTAGAGGGAAGCATAATTATTTAGTCTCCAGATCTTCTTTCCTAGGAATGAGGCGAGAGAACCCTCTCCTGTCCTAGCTGTTTTCTGCTAGAGAAGAGTGGAATTTCCTTCTGACTTTTTTTTTACCTGTAATTTCTTTAAACTGCACCTGAAGTGTTTCTTCCAGAAATAATGGAGATAACACCCCTGGTGATGTGTTTTCCAATTATAAATGACAGGTTATCTGCTTAGAGGACATTAAACGTGTGAAATCCTTATGTCTGTCAGGGTTGCTTCTTTTTTCACCTTTGAGGCCGTGTCTCCAGGTGATAAGGGTAAATATACTTAAAAAGGTCAAGCAGGAATAGAAAGGGTGGTGGGCACAGGTTTAACTTCTGAATTATTTTAATACTTCTAGCAGATGCCTATGGCTTTAAAGGCCTGAAAGTTTCCGCTGTGTTTCAATATGCCGAAAGGTTATTCAAGAGTTATTAATGCCATCTTTACAGACTGGTCTCTACTGAATCACGGATGTGAACTGGTGTGTAGTGTGACAAGCATGATTTGCTTACACTTTGTTCATGCCTCCGTTCCTGGGACTTGTCCCCCTGTGGGTGGAGAACATTTCCTCATCCTATCGAGAAAGGTCTCTGCCAGGAGATTTTTGGGGTCAACGTTCTGGGGCAGCAGTGAGTGCATACAGGTTCTGAGCTGAGGCTTTTAAAAGCAAAAGGAGTTACTCCCCGCCCGACTAGACATCTGCCATTCCCAATCACAAGAGCAGACCCCATGTTGGCATCACTTCCAGCCTGTGTCTCAAGATGATAGACACACACAGCAAACTGGAACTCAGGCTCGGCACGTCTAGCTAAACCACACACTTGTGAGTGAGAAGTACATGTTAGTGCTACAGCCATGGAAAAGATTCTGGAGTTGCTTTTAATGCATCGTTCTCACAACAAAACCGTAATTCATATCATTTGTATCAGCATATACCATGACTTGGGAGTGGAGGCAGTGTAAACTGGCTAAAGATTTGTAGTTACTATCTATCTTGTTCTGAATGTACTAACCTAGAAAATGTGATTAAGGCAAAATTCTAAATTAGCAGCTAACACTTTAAAATATTTAGTTTCAGCAACCATGCAATTGTGGTTCAGTATTAAGGGTAGTTTTGAAATCAATTTGTGATGCATCTCACATTATGGTTTTTACATTTTTCCTGAGTTGCAAATCACAATAATGTAACATCCATTATCATCTCTTATTTATGCATCTAAATGCATGTACACACATATTCTATAGTATGCTGATATAAGAGACATGAATTGTTTTATACATATCTTGAAGTTCACAGTAAAGTTTAACAGAGACTTTTACATATAGTAAGAACTGAACACATATATACAGAGTTAACATTAAAATGGCATATAATAATATTTACCTCCTTAAAACAACAGAAAAATAATTATTCATACAAAAGTCAACACCCCAATCTTCCTGATTGCAATTTTTTATTGTTTTACATATTAGTAAAAATATGTTGAACTGTACATGAGTTTTGATAAGTGTTATTTTTCATTTGCAAACAACAAAAACATACTTAAATGGAATTTTCTTAGATTGCTTTGTCAGTACTGATTTATATTTATCTTTTCAGTGTTTTAAGAGACCAAGCTCCACCTCATATCAGACTTAGTAATAGGTTGCTTCATGTTATTATTTATGAATACTCTAGTTCTCGTAATTCTATGGTAGGGAAACTGTCAAATTATGTATTCCTGACAAACGAGCAACAATCTAGTTCTGTTTTTCTCTGTGTTAAAGATGTGTGAATGTGATTTCCATGAAACAGTCAATTATTTCTTGCAAACCCTTGTTGTGACTGTTAAGAAATAAATCTGGGCAAGAACTTTCTTCCTTTAATCTTTCCTTGAAACATCACCTGACCAGGAAGCAATTATTTTGGTTTATCCACACGTTCTTACCATTTGAACTTGAGGCGATGACTTCTCCCTCCTCTTGAGTAACTGGCCTTAGTGACCACAGAGTTCTCAGCTGTGTCAGGGACAGACACTTCATTTTGTCTTGATCTTGCAGGCTGTAATATAAAAGCGTAAGATATGTCCAACATATAGCAGAAATAAAATGATAAGGATACAATCATGTTTAAACTGATCATATTGAGATAGGAGGTGGGACTGGATTCCAGAGGTGGGGCTTAGACACTGGACCAAATTGAAGACTAGCTAAGCAGAGCCTAGGGCAGAAGTAGCTTTCCACAAAACACGCCCAGCAGTGTGCCACGTCAGTTTACCATTCCGTGGTACTGCCATGACGTTACTGCCCTTTTCCATGGCAATTACCTGACAACCAGAAGTCACCTCTGTTTTCCTAGAAATTGCTGAACAAACTGCCCCCCAATTTGCATATAATTAAAAGTGCATATAAATATGACTTCAAAAAAGCCTCTGAGCTGCTAATCTGGGCACACTGCCTACAGGGTAGCCCTGCTCTGCAAGCAGCAGGACCTCTGCTGCTTCTGTGCACTGCTGCTTCAATAAAAGTTAATTAAATATTTTATTAACTAATAAATAAAATTAAATATTTTATTTATTAATATTTTAATAAATATTTTACTCAATAAAAGTTAATTTTTTAAACAGCATTAACGCTGTTTAATGCTACCAACTTGCCCTGGAATTCCTTCCCAGGAAAAGCCAAGAACCCTCCCAGGTTAAGCCCCAGTTTTGGGGCTTACCTGCCCTGTATCAATATTATGGCTGAAAATGTCACCAAGTGTCAAAAATTTCCAGCCATTATGCTCTTACTCAATAGTTGTTTATTAATTCATTCACTTTTATTTAATTCATTCAGTGCATTGGTGAGTCAATAACTCAATAACTTCAAAGGCAAAGGGATATAGTAGAAAATATGGCTTTTAAATACAATTGTATTTGAAACTCTCTTTTACTGCTTATTAGTTTTCTAATCTTAGGAAATCTATATAATATTTCTAGGTACCAGTGTTCTCTTTGCACAGAAATAATGATACACACTTTATCAGACTAAAAAGGTAAATTACACTATGCAACAGGTCTGCTAAGTGTGAGCAGGCACCAATGTATTTGTTTCCCTTGTTCCACTTCAGTAGGACAGTTTGAGTATATTTCCTGTTCCCTTTACCATCTTACACACCTTAGCTAAGCTTTTAAAAATAAAGAAACACAGGCTAGGCATCAATTATGAGATTTAGCTCAACACAGAATGTTTACCAACATCAAGGTGTATAAAGCTCAATTACCTAAGATGCACGCATATGTATTAAAAGTGAAATGCTTTATTTTCTTATTTCCTGTTGTCCTTGAGTATTTAAAACAATGTAGGCTGACAACACCAGATTGTTCTTAATAGCTAAACTAGAAATTATTTTCCTGACATATAGGAGAAGGTGAGGCTCTGTACAGTTACAGGGAAATCAGGAACAGATGCAGCAGCCATAGGTCTCTATATAATTTAACAACCTGCATTTCTAAATCATATTTTCAGACTTAGGTATTTATCAGCTTCATCGGTCTTTTATTTATTTAAAATAAACCACCTGTGACATGAAAATGTTTTGTGTTTATGGTTTTAAGAAATCTAATTATTGTGGAAGAAAGTTAAACAAACATCTAGCTCTTTTCAGGGTGAGACTTCCCATAATGTTCTAAAACTATTGGGGGAAGAAAAAACAGTGGGAAAAAACACATAACTGACTTGTTATTTTTTCCACACAAAACCACAAAACAAAAAAAGTGTTATTTGGTAAATTGCATGTATATGTATATGCATATATAGTTGTATATATATGCATATACATATATTTGCTGAAAATATAGTCTAATATTACTCAAAATTTATAGCCCATTTAAGAAACAGGTTAGTAATTTGCAGTCACCAAACTATGTCAATTATGGTTACGTGTAATCTGTTTATTGTGAAGTTTTTGGTTTTTTGTTTGTTTGTTTAGTTTTCTTGTTTTGTTTCATTTTGTTTCAGAGATGAGGTCTTGCCCTATTGCCCAAGCTGATCTTTAACTCCTGGCCTCAAGTGATCCTCCCACCTTGGCCTCCCAAAGTGCTGGAATTACAGGCATGAGCCACTGCAGCTGGTCTGTTTTAAACTCTTTGTTTGCATCAACAATATAGTACCGTTTGTACTCGTAAATCTTACCTTAAAATAACAAAGGATGTATTTAGAAGAAGGATGTCTGCATGATTAATGTACAGAATGAAAAAAATGTTTTGCAGACAGTCTGCTAAGAGATTGTTACGTTGTGTACATGAAAGGAACAAACCAAAAGCTTTTTGGCCCCTACCTGCTCAGTGCATGTCTTCTTCTCTTAATGGCATGTAATTAAATATATAGGGGTGTGTGGGTGTGTGTGTGTGTGTGAAATATGTACTTCTGTGGAAGTACAATATATAGAGAAAAGTTCATAAATTATGTGTGCATCTTGATGAATTTTTATGAAATAAACACACCCATGGGTCCAATGCCCAGACTGTGACATAAATTATGACTTGATCATTACTGTACAACACCGATTACATCTCCTCCCTGTCATTACTGCATCACCCTCCCAAAGCGTAACCATGTTGTTGACTTCTAACATCATAGATTCATTTTGAATTTTTTTTTTGTTTTCTGCTTTTATGTTGTTTTTTCAAATTCTGGCTTCCTATATCAATATTATATTTGATGTTGAGATGTGAAAAAAGGTGAGAATTGGTACATTTTTGCATGGATATACTACAATTTATTTTTTCCTGTATAATGATGATGAGCAGAGGTGTTTCTAGTTTGCAATTATTATGAATAAAATTACTATGAACATTCATGTAAACACCTCTTGGTGCAAGCACATACACGTTTCTCTCGGATATTTTTAAGTGGAATTGCTGTCATCAGACATACTCATGTTCAGAATATGGAGACTCTGTCAAAAATTTCCCCACATAGCTTTACCAATTTACACACCCACATTACACAAATGTTTCTGTTTCTTCCCATCATTAGCAAGATCATTTTTAAAATTTCACCGTTCTGGTGAGTTTGTAGTATTGTCTAACTTAATTTGAATTGTATTTCCTATATGACTAATAATTTGAAGCACCTTTTTAATTTTTTTTTTGAGACAGTGTCTCACTCTGTTGCCCAGGCTGAAGTGCAGTGGTATGATCTCAGCTCACTGCAGTGTCTACCTCCTGTGCTCAAGCCATCTTCCCACCGAAGCCTCCTGCATACCTGGGGCTGCAGGTGTGTGACACCAAGCCTGGCCACTTGCTTTTTTAGAGCCAGTGATATGGTTTGGCTCTGTGTTCCCACCCAAATCCCATGTCAAATTGTAATTTTTATTGTTGGGGGAGGGGCCTGGTGGTAGGTGATTGGATCATGTGGGTGGATTTTCCCCATGCTGTTCCCATGATAGCAAGTGAGTTCTCTTTATACCTGGTTGTTTAAAAGTGTGTAGAGCTTCCCCTTTGCTTTCTTCCTCTTGCTTTGGCCATGTGAGGACATGTCTTGCTTCCCTTCCCCTTCCCCTTCCGCCATGATTATAAGTTTCCTGAGGCCTCCCCAGCCATGCAGAACTGTGAGTCAATTAAACATCTTTTCTTCATAAATTACCCAGTCTCAAGTAGTTCTCTTGTAGCAATGTGAGAACAGTCTAATACAGATGGGGTGTCTCCATCTTTTCCAGGCTGGTCTTGAACCCCTGGACTCAAACAATCAACTGATCTTGGCCTCCCAAAGTTCTGGGATTACAAATGTGAGCTACCACATTAATGATCATTTAGATATCCTGCACACACGTGTGTATGTGTTTCATGCACATTATACTTGTATAAGTCTTTGGTCTATATTTTTATTACATTGATTGTCTTTTATTTATACTATTGTTTTACAAGAGTACTGTATATACTCTACATCTTACTCTTTATATCTTATAGGTGTTATAGATATCTCTTATTTCTCAGTTGCCTTTTAACTCTTTTAATTGCGTCTTCTGTTCTGTGACTAGAACCTACTTGGTATTATTGATTTCTTGTCTTGTGTGTGGCTGGAATGTCTTGCTAATATTGGGTTTATGGCTTTTATACCTATAATCAGGAGGAAAAGTCTTTAATTGTCATCTCTGTCATATAATTATTAGATTTGGGTAGCAGGATTAGGATGCTCCTCAAAAATACATTGAAAAGTGTTTCCTCCTTTTCTGTGTTCTGGAGAAGTTTGTGTAAAAGTGGTGTTATATCATCCTTCAGTAGTCACAAGAATTCACCATTGAAGTCTTAGGGCCTGCAGAAAGGAGTGAAAATGCATTCAAACTGTTTAATAGATATTGGACAACTCGGTTTTTTGTTGTTGTTCTTATGTCTACTTTCTTCATTTGTGTTTGTTCTAGAACTACATCTGCAGCTAAACTTGAAAATCTTTCAATATCAATATAATTTATAATCTGTTTCTTATATATCTATAAGATTTGTTATGATAACCTATTTTGCCTCTATTTTTTATGTTTTCTCTTGATTGTTACTTTTTAAATTAAATTTTTTCAAGAAGTTACATTTGATTATGTTATACTCTTTTACAATTTTCTATGTAATTAATTTCCTCTTATATTTATTATTTATCTCATTCTACTGACTTTGAATTTAATTTGCTATATTTTTAAGATCCTTAGATAAATGTTAATGAATTCTCTAAAGTATTCCTTCAAGGTTATGCATTTTCGTTAAACATAGCTTTAGCTGTGTACCACCAGTAATGTTAGTCTGCTATCATTTAATTTAAAATGCTCCCTATTTTTATTTTTATTCCTTCATTAACTACTGTATTATGTAGGTGTCTATTGCTTAATTTCTAAATATTAAATAACTTACTGGTTATATTCTCATTGCTGATTTCTAGTTTATTTTGTCCTGTTGTCAAAGGGCATACTGTATTTGAGTCCAATCCTTTGAAATTTTCTGTGACTTGATTTATTGCCCAGTACAAATTCAGTTTGGAACATGTTTCATAAACATTTCAAAACAAATTGTATTGTAATATTTTGTGATGAAGTGGTATGTATAAGTCAATAAAATTAGGTGTATTATTCCATTTATTCTAATTTTCTATTTCTCTATTAATTTTTATTTTTTCTACGGGTTACAAAAAGAAGGATGTTAAAACTTCCACTCTCATTATGGCTTTGTCTATTTCTAAATTTTTTGTCATTTTTGCTTTAATATGATACTATATCACTGGTGCCCATAAGTATAAAATATATTATACTGTCTAGTGTATTTCACATTTATTATAAAATGTCCCTATTTCTTTCTGATATTTTCTTTTATAGTCTAATTTGTACAGTATAGCTACGTTAGGTTTATTTTTATTGGGGTTTGCAATGAAAGTCTTTTTTGAATTTTGCTTTCTTCATCTGTTCTTTATCTCATACTTAAGAAGTGTCACTTCTAAGCAGCATAAAAGTAGCGTGTTTTTGTTTGTTTGTTTGTTTCTTTTTTCTGAGACGGAGTGTCACTCTGTCGCCCTGGCTGGAGTGCGTTGGCACATGGTCTCAGCTCACTGCAACCTCCACCTCCCGTGTTCAAGCAATTCCCTGCCTCAGCCTCCCGAGTAGCTGGGATTACAGGCTCATGCCACCATGCCTGCCTAATTTTTGTATTTTTGGTAGAGACGAGTTTTCACCATATTGGCCAGGCTGGTCTCGAACTCCTGACCTGGTCTCGAACTCCTGACGGGTCACCATATTGGCCAGGCTGGTCTCGATCTCCTGACGGGTTTTCACCATATTGGCCAGGCTGGTCTCGATCTCCTGACGGGTTTTCACCATATTGGCCAGGCTGGTCCGAGGTGGGATGATCCACCCACCTCGGCCTCCCAAAGCGCTGCGATTACAGGGGTGGGTCACTGCACCTGGACTGTATGTCTTTTTAAACAATTATTAAACCAGTAACACAGTCTTTACTTCTTAATTGACGCATTGAGTTCCTTTTAATGAGACTATTGGCATATTTAGGTTTAAGCACACCATTAACGTTTTACTTTGTGTTCGTTCTAGTTGCTTTTTTTAATTTGTATTATTGACATTTTTCTTTTTTTTTTAATTGGCTTCTTTCGTTTTTACCAAGCATTTTCAATTTGTTTAAGTTTAGACTCTTTTATGGTACTTGCCGTAATTGTACTTTAGACTAAACATAAATCCTTGACTTATATCTGGCATAAGTTCATACTTTTTCATTTTCTGATCACTACAACTAGTTTTCTAAGCCATCAAAAGGACATAGAAATGAACAAAGTTAACTTTAATTTATTCAATGATTCATCTTCACATAATCATATTTCCTGTAAAATTTGACAGTAGTATTTCATGTATTGTGGAGTAGAATTAAATCATTAGAAAATAAAGGCATGTAAACACAAAGCAGGACAAAATAAATGAAGCAAAGGAAATTTCTGTCCCAGTTTCAGTCTATTTAAGCATGTATCAAGCTGGAAAATAACTCAGTATAACCCCCCACTAAGAATAATGCATTGACACGGTTGATCTGGAAAGATATGAAATGCCAAGCTGCTTCTACCTAAATTTTTCAAAACTTTCAAAAAGTGACATGTTCGTGTGATTGCTTTTCAGCTATGTGGATCCAGAATGCCTTTAAGCAATTCATTCTTTGTATACCGCGTGACTTTTAAGGTCAATTGACAGGGCTCTTTCCTAATTTCACGGTTTTCTTTTGTTCTTTCAATTCTTTACTATTATTTTCATTTCCCAAAATTGATGTTGTTCCTATCATTACTTTTCTTAGGTTGCTGTTGGATTTATAAACATTCCTGATAATTCTGTTCGGTAATCGTGTTCAAGGCCGAATCAGTTGTATTGATTTTCTCATTGTACACAGATTTTCCATAAGCAATGTATTTGAGGAAGTCCATTTAATGGGATCTTCCTGCTTCTCACTTACATTTTCAAAAGCATTGGGCGACGTGAGTACTGAACGGTGGCATTTGTAAATATGTTTCCTTGTTTTCCAATTTCATCAAGCTCAGTAATATTTTTGTATAAAGATATTTTTTAAAAACTATATAAAATTTTAAGGATGTCAATTAATTATTAAAGATACAGAAGTACATGGCTTTCCGTGAAGTTTTAGCTGTATTCTTACATAAGGGTAACTTACCTACTTTGCTGAAACTCAGAGAAGCTGGGGTTAGAGTACCCCTTACATTAATATGTTAAAACGACATACTCGGAATCAAACCTATATGTGTGTTTATTTATTAACATAGATATCTGTTGAATTTATAAGTATCCAAAGAGAAATAAGACAATGTTCCAGTTATTGAAGGCCTCATTGTATCTCTGAGAAGACAGTTTAAACAATCCATTGTAATACATCAAAAGTTCTCTAATTGTCATAGGTGGCAGCAGTGAGAAAGGAAGCCTTTACTGCTTGGATCCTCACTGATGAGGTAGGCCTTGAGATACCGTAATTATTGATTGTAGGTTAAAGCTTTGACAACTACGATCTTAGCACATCTTAATCTTGCTAGTATTCTTTTTCCCCTCAGAATTATTTTTTACATGATGTTTTTAATCGACTCAATGGTTTACTCTTTTAAATAACTTTTATGGCTGTTTGCAATCTTAAAATAAGTTGCATCTCATGTGTTTTTTGCCCTCTGTGTATGGTAGTTTCTCAGTCCCCTCTATGTCCTGCAGACACAGCAAATTCATTTTAATATCCTGGCTTTACCGAGTCATTCTATTCTTTGTGTCTTCCTTTTTGCAACCCCTTATATACATATTCAGCTTTCCTCAAGCCCCATTCTAACCACAAGCCAACTCATATAACCAGTGTCACCTCTTAGGTTCAATTCCAGATTGTGAGTCACTCCAGCAGAACCACAAACTCCCATCACTCCAACCCTCTTACCAGACTCTGTAATCCCGTAATATTTATCTTCAGGTCACCGGTACATAGGGAGTTTGAGGGAAAAGATATGACCACAAGCTGGCAGTAGTGTGCACAAGCATTTTGAGAGCTGCTGTGACAGATTTGCACAGTGGAGGTCCCTCTGGGAAGGACCCTATCCAGAGGCTACAGTATGGGCTGCTGAGTTGGTACCAACCATAAGGAGAGCAAGGCAGGTCCTGGAGGAGGGAAGGATTGGAGAGAGGCTCAATGTCTAGATGATGTGGCTCAGCACCGTGGAGAAGAGTCTCTTGATTAGAGAGCGTTGAAGCAAGCAGCGGCTTGAGGTCATTACAGCAGAAGGGTATATCGCATCTATGCCTATAAGTTGGGTGTAGTTTTGTGAGGAGTACAAAGCAGACAGGTTTTAAGTGGCTAAATATCTGCTTCTTTGGGCTATGTTTAAAACAATTGGACGTGTAAATTTAAGTTTGGCACCCACAGGCTTTAGAATGGGTGTTCACCTATTATGAGGAAATAAACAACGCAGAGGCCAACACGCAGAGGGGATCTGTGGCTCATTTCCAGAACTCAGTGCCCAGCACAATATGTGGCACATACAGGGACCACATATGAAGCTGCCAAAAATATACAGTCAAATTGTTTTGCATGATAGAATAACGTTATACGTCTCTAACAAGCTTCCAATTTGATTCCATTTATAGAAGGTAAAACAAAGCAGCTCAAAGCTCTTTGACCCTGTTTTCAATGAACTTACCATTATCAAAAATTATCTAATATACTGGAACTTTGCAGAAAATATAACCAAATTTTAAAATGTGTACATCGGAAAAGTAACAGATTTTACTAGAAAATATATCAAAAAGTATTAATTATTATGCTAATTTTTAGGAGTCAGCTATAAGAAGAAACACTATTCAATATTTGTCTACAAATTGATGTATCTACAGCTGTTTGGTGGTCAGTCTATATCTCAGATTTCTTTCGGTTTACATGTGATTTCTGTGTGCCTCAAAAATGTACTCAAAGCTTCTTAACTCACATAGTTGTCATGCACGTCCGTGTGAAGAGACCACCAAACAGGCTTTGTGTGAGCAATAAAGCTTTATAATCACCTGGGCGCAGGTGGGCTGAGTCCGAAAAGAGAGTCAGCAAAGGGAGATGGGGTGGGGCCATTTCATAGGATTTGGGTAGGTAAAGGAAAATTACAGTCAAAGGGAGTTGTCTTCTGGCGGGCAGGGGTGGGGGGGTCACAAGGTGCTCAGTGGGTGAGCTTTTGAGCCAGGATGAGCCAGGAAAAGGAATTTCACAAGGTAATGTCATCAGTTAAGGCAGGAACAGACCATTTTCACTTCTTTTGTGGTGGAATGTCATCAGTTAAGGCAGGAACCGGCCATCTGGATGTGTATGTGCAGGTCACAGGGGATATGATGGCTTAGCTTTGGCTCAGAGGCCTGATGTTAGTATCCCTGGATTTTCTCTATTCTACTTTTGTCACTCCTTAAATGTAAATATCCTCATCACATTGATTATTATGAATGCTCCAGTGGAGTAGAACTGTGTTGACTGGAAGTAAACACTTTTCACAATGCTATTAAGAAACCATGGGTTTATTTCTCTTTATTCCACAGGACTGTAATTTTTTATATAAGGGGTACATATTTACTCTACATTGTATTTTTTACAGATCATAGATTTATCTCTGTATCCAGTTTCACTTATGTACTTTTTTCTAATACAATAGCTCAATTAATCCTCATATCTCCTATAAAATTAAATTGTGTCTTCATAGCCCTTAATGTAGAGTTGTGAATAATAGAGCTGGTTCAGTGCTTGGTGGGGTAATTGGTGAAGTAATCAGGAAGAGAAGGAATAAGAATGTGAATAATAATGTTGAGACTGAAGATGAAGCCATGCTGAAATGTTTGGTAAAACTGCTAGCTGTAATAAATGCCCAAGCAGCCCTTGCCGTCCAAGCTTTTGCCTTTAGGAAAGAAATTAGAAAAATGTGGAACATGACGTATATGGGCTACTCTTTGAAGTGTTCAGCAAGGAACTGAAACAAAATTAAATATAGGCAAATATTAGCAAGATTGCAAACTTCCGGCTGAGAAAAATCCTTCATAGACCTGTATTCCATTCCATGTCTCTTTTCAATGTAAAGGTTTAAAGTGCCCAGAAATTTTGGGTCTCCTAGGATTAGAAAAACTAATTACTTCTACACATCAAACAATAGGAGATAAGTTTATCAGCTTCCTTCTTGAGAGCCTCGCACTATGCATCTAAATAAGACCATAGGAGTTAGCCCAGAGCACAGAGGAAAGTTCCCTTTTCTCCTCCAAGTCACTCTATACTTTCTCTGCCTTTCTCTGTGCCCTGGAAAACTTACCCCTACTGAGGGCACCATCACAATTTTCTTCTCCCTTTGGCTACAATTTGACCAATGGGAAAGAAGTAGCGGAGTTTAGGGCAAGAGAATAAAGAGATCAAGGTGTTCAATAATTGCTGCATTCTTTCTTCTGTTGGACAACCTCTTCCCTAGAGATACTACTCTCACCTGTTCTGGTAAAAGTTCCTTTCTGGACCTGCAGGCCTCAAAGAGTAACATTCTGCTATTCTGAATCCCTGGATACTTCATCTCCTTCCTCCCCACATCTTTGTAAAGTCCCTTAGGTTCTCTTCAATTACCCTGCTGAGTTCGCCATCAGTTTCCAGCCAGAACCTTGAAACCAAGCAGTCCTTTAGACAGCCTGCAGGTGTCTTCCATGAAATCGAGGGCAAGCGCAGTGGGCCAGTCTCATGGGGCAGTGCAGGAGCTGCGGTCTTAGGCTGAAATACATAAATTATTGCTCCTTCTCTTTTCATTTTTCTTTCCTTAATTCTTCTGTATTATTTGAATGCTTTTAAAATTTCCATTTTGTTTTAAGTATTGTCTTTTTAACTATAACTTCTTGCATTTTTTTTATTTTGTAGTCACTCTAGAGGTCAGTATACATTCTTACTTTTCACAGAATACTTACAGTTAATATTTTACCCTACATAAAACATAACATTTCCCGCACGCGAAGTAGAAAAATCTTCAGCAGTTATGTTTCCTACCCCCAGGTCTGTCCTTTAAACTGAATCATTATATATATAATAAATCCACATGGGCCATCATCCCATGATGTAGTGTTAGAATGTTTAATTATTTGTATATTAAATAAATTAAGATGGGAAATTTTCTCATATAGTTGCCTTTATAGTCATTATTTTCAGGGCTCTTCAATTCAGCCTAAAGATCATAGCCCAACTTAATTCTTTCCCTTCAGCCAGAAGAGCAGCGTTTACTGTTTCTTACATTGAAAGGCTGCTCACAAGCACTTTCTCTTGGTTTTCATTGACTGAAAAGGCTTTATTTTGCCTTCATCCTTGAATAATGTTTTCTATGAAATAGAATTCTGTGTGGGAAGCTCTTATTTTGTATTTCTTTTAGACTTTGAAGTTATGGTCCTGTTGTTTGTGATGAGAAACCAGCAGTCATTGATATTGCCCCACCTCCTATGGAACATGTTCCTTGTCTCTGTGGCATTCACAATTCTCTTGTTACGTTTAGTTTTCAGCAGTTTAACCATAACATTGCTTCAGTCACGTTTTCTTTCTATTTATCCTGCTTGTAACTTCCTTATCTTCTTGAACCTGAAAATGTATATTATCTTCAAATCTTTATAATATTTAATTATCATTTCTTCTATACTATCTCTTCTTTACAGACAGGGTTTTGCTCTATTGCCCAGGCTGGGGTGCAGTGGTGCGATCTTGGCTCACTGTCACCTCTACCTCCTGGGTTCAAGGGATCCTATCACCTCAGCCTCCGATTAGCTGGGACCACAGCTTACTTTTTCAGTCGCCTAATGGTGCATTGCTCAGAATATATCCTAGTGGTTAAGTGTCACATGACTGTAAACATTTCCAAAACTTCTTTTATAGAAAAAGAAAAGGGAGAAAAAAGAGTATTGGGTAGGTTCTTGTTAGGAAACATGTTACCCCCGATTATAATTATAGAGAGAACTCAATGGAGAAGCTATATTCAGAGGCAGGCAGAGTGAGGGAAGATTTTTACTTTCTCAATCGCCTTACTTTTTTCAACACTTTTAGGTCTCCTTTTCATTTTACTCTCCTGCTGGGGTCCCAGTTGTTATGTCAGCCCTTTAGATGTCACAGAGTTTCTTGAAGTTCTGTTCATATCTTAACATCATTTTTTTCTCTGTATTTTTTAAGTTTTATATTTTCATTAAGCTATTGTCAAATGTATCAACGCGTCTGCCATGTCCATTTTGCTATGAAGTGCACACATTATTGTTTAATTGGAATTAATTTTTATTCTAGAATGTTCACTTTGGTGTTTCTTATAGTTTCTATTTAACTCTGAAAGTTTCTATTTTTTCATTCATTATGAGCATATTTTTCTTTACATTTATGATTATGTTACTAACAACTACTTTAGAATCACTTTTCTGCTTGTTACAATATCTGAACCTTGCTTGGGGTAGATCCAAATATGGCTTAAATTATCATTTTTTCTTATTTTGTTATTTCTTAACTTTGGATTATATTCTTCATACCATGAATGATGTATTACAAAGACTTTAATTACATCGTATTTCTGAAGAGTACCAATATTTTATTTTAGCTCTCAGTTAACTCGATGAAAATCAGACAATACATTCTCAATCTTCTCCCCACATATCAAATATTTCATGATGAGGCACACATAGGATAACTATTACTGGCACTTTATTCAAAAGGGAAGAGAAATGGTATTTCACATATATGTTAGCTTCAAATCTCACTTTTAATTACTTGTTCTGTGACTTCAGAGAGAAACGGCTCACTGTTTTTAAACTTGCTAGCCATCCTGTGAAGCAGATATTAATATTCCATCTGATTTTGGCAAATAAGGTTCATATTGGCCAATTGTGTAAAGCACCAGGCACATGATACTTCAACGGTCTCCCGTTGTTCCATGCCTAGATTTCTCTGGCCTTTTTTACCCTGCGCTGTGTCTCTAGCGGGCCTGGTCCAAGTCACTGCCTCGCTTGGTCTCTTTGCCTCCTCCAGTTGGTCTCAGTCAGTGAGAAGTGATGGCAGGAGGCCTGAGGGTTGGTGAAAGGAGAGTTTGGAGAACTCTTTACCTCTCCCTTCCCTAGGATATTGCGTTCATTCTGAGTACTTCTCTTCCAGGGTTCCAGGTGACCTTGCTCACCAGGACAACTGTTCAGCTTGGTGCTTCCAACATAGGGGCATTCAACAGATGTCTTTCCAGTCCTGTGGTCCCTGCGAGCCACAGCAGTCCAGAATCACTTCCCTCACTCTGCCTGCCTCTGAAAATAGCTTCTCCACTGAGTTCTCACTACAATTATAATCGGGGGTAACATGTTACCTAACAAGAACCTAGCCAATACTCTTTTTTCTCCCTTTTCTTTTTCTATCAAAAAAAAAAAAAAAAAAACACCTTGGCAATGTTTACAGTCATGTGACACGTAACCACTAGGATATATTCTGAGCAATGCACCATTAGGCGATGTAATCATTGTGTGAGCCACACAGAGTGTACTTACAGAACCTAGATGGAACAGACTCCCACACACCTAGGATATATAGTGTAGCCAATTGCTTCTAGGCAACAAACCTGTGCAGCAGACCATAGTCAATTATAGCACAATTGTAAATGTTTGTGTTTCTAAACATATCTAAGCCCAGAAAAGGTACAGGAAAATAATAGATTATACTATTATGGGACGACTATGATACATACAGTCTGTAGTTGACCAAAACGTAATTATGCAGGATTGTGCAGTGCATGACAGTACACACATACACACGCACACGTAAACCAACAAGGAAGGATTAAACATATGGAACTATCTTCCATTATCGATTAATATAAATGCATTTTAATCTTTCAAAAGCAATGAAGGGCAATTATGGAGCAGGCTGAGGTTCGAAGCTGTTTTATTCACGTGTGGGCTCAGTCTCAGCTATAACAGTATTACAATCGTTTCCTCATAGTTTGTTATTTTTCTGTTGTTAAACTATCCTCTAGATGCCAGAGCAATGGGTGCCAAACACATGTTGGCATAGATGAATCGTTTTAAGGGCCCAGGAATATAAAAGTGAAAGAATTATCGCAGATGCCTCAAGTGAGGCAACCAGCACCTGTCTGCTCTTAAAAGGAAAGACTTCTCGTTTAAGGAGGAAGCCTTGTCCCACCATCCCTCTGTGATGCTTGGAGGTCTAGAATCAGTTTGATGAACTTGATGCCACAAACAGTCATTTGCATATTATGAATTTGTTTGGCAGCTGGTGGGTGGAATGTTGATGGACCACCAGTGCTCACTAAGGTAAGTTATTCAGAACACGCAGACATTGCCTTAATCTGAAGGAGTGCAGCGTGGTTGACAGCTGCAGCCACCTTCTGCTGTGTTCATTACTGGCTACCTGTAAATAAGTGATAAATAATGGAGGGCAAAAAAGGAGAATTTTCATTCATCAGCTGGTTTTCCAGTCATAAGTGATATTTCTCACAGTCATTTTCCTATTTCTTAATCTGTTTCAATTATAATTCACGCAGTGTTGACTTGAGCAACTTCTTTAATCTCCTTGAGCCACAGTTTTACTCTGTAGTCTTATAGGGTTGAGAAGTATGATAAATAAAAGACAATTTGCAAAAGAAAATCTCTTTTTCCTTACTCCTGTGCATATGGGTGGTAACTTCTATCTCTCAGGGTTACTATAAGGATTAAATGAGACGCCAAATATAAAACGCTTAGAAACAGAGTAGACACAAAAATATGTTGGTTACATTTACCAGTTTAATTAATGAGTTAGCTAAAATATACTGGGTCATAGTTTCGGAGCTGGAGAGAAGAATTTAAACATATATATGTTGTATATTTATATGTTTACATATATATGTATATACAAACATGTAACAGAATGTTAGGTGAATTAAAAAAAATTTTTTTCTGGTGTTTTGCTAAGACCTCATATTAGAAACAAGAACTTAAAACACTCATTTTCTGCAGAAACTACCAGATGGACAACAATTCCCTGAAGGAAAATTAGGAGGTAGCGGAACTGGCCATCATTCCTATCCCTTCCCCCAAGTATAAGAAGAGGTTAATAGGAAGGAGAGTGAAAGTAACACAGTCCTTTGGGTGGTGCTCGATTCCTTGTAATTGATGCGCCTTGCACCTGCCGTACA
Source organism: Rhinopithecus bieti (assembly GCF_001698545.2). Lineage (NCBI taxonomy): Eukaryota > Metazoa > Chordata > Mammalia > Primates > Cercopithecidae > Rhinopithecus > Rhinopithecus bieti. The sequence continues at coordinate 94,651 of NW_016804788.1, read as the reverse complement.
AACTCTGCAGGTAAAGAGGCTCCTTAGTAGAGAGTAGATGTACATGCAGAATGTGATGGGAATCTTCCCAGGCAGCTTTCTGGGCTGCAGATAGTCACAGTCCAACCTACTGCTGCTTTTTTATTAGCAAGCATGAGAGCTTCTGGATGAGTTGGGCATAATTTCCTCAAGTATAGGAGTGTATTTGCACAAAAAGGCTGCTGCCCACTTCTGGTGCAGAGATAACAGAAAATATGAGGCTGCCAGCAAGGCCAAAATGGCTCTTGCTAATGAGTCTGGGAAAGGTTAGGACAATGCTTATCTCAGCTCTGCTGGGCCCCACGTGGCATGGAAGGAGACTTTAGTCATTCTAGATGGGTTCTGCTTGAGGACACATGGTGGTATAAGATGATGCAGATACTGTAGGTCTCTCCAGGAAGTCCTGAGCCAGTCAGAACCCACACTACGGAGTTTAGGTGCATGCAGTCAGAACTGTTTTTTCTGTAGGTATCTATCAGCAAAAGATTAGGCTGTCTCTGAGAGGCTGCTTAGTGGCTGGCACTACCAGGCAGGGTGAGGCTAAATATTAACCCAAGGGAATAGTACGTATCTAGTAACTACTCAGATAATCTTGGAATTATTACTTAATTTCTAGTTTCAGTTTTCAGAGCTCTAAAATACTTTTTAAAAATATTATCTCCTTTATAGGGTCCTCATGTTTTCATAAAGTTTCTGGCTCTCAGTAGTCACTATGAAGATATTCTACCTAAGTCCAGAGCTAAGGATGTATAAGTGAAGTATTGAATGCTCTGAGCAAAGAAATTTGCATCATTTTACTTAATTCATAAAACTCCAGAAGTTATTAAAGAGGCAAAATAATTTGCCCAAGCCACAAAGTTAGTAAAATTAAAGTCGTGGTCAAAACCCAAATATAATTCATAATCATTTTCTGGGACTGGGCACCACAGAAAGGGACACTTAATCACTGAAGTCATACCAAGTACAACATTCAGCTAATGGGAATAAGAGTATTATTTTGCATATGCTCTCAGTCACTAATAATTGGAAATGTTGGCTACATCTACTTTGTGTGTGCATTATAGGGTGTGAGCCTGCTGAAGGATTTTGAGTACATGGCTGCCTTGGAGAATATGCTGATTAAATCTCTGCACTTTACTTCCAATACATTTTCCCCTGTCACTGAAACTTATGTGATCATAAAGTAAAGGGCAATCAAGTGAGAGAAGAACTTTTCCCAGGATCCTAAACCTATGATTCCAAGAAAGCAAGCACAACTTCAATAATTGAATAAGGAACCGCCAGTGACTTTTGTACAGACCTTTTTTATTGCTGGAAAAATCTATTAACACTGTTCAACTCCCACTTAGAGGATTGAACTGTTAAAGAAACCGTTGCCTTTATTTGATTACTAAATTTAGACACGACAAACTAGTTAAGAAATGAAGTGTTTGTCTATTACTCACCTTGAAGGGGAAAATGGATGCAGCATTTTTAAATAGTTGTTTTGCATCAGGCACAGTAATAGACCATTCATGTATTGTTTTTTAATTTAAACATCTCAGAAACCCTTTGGTGTTAGCGATATCTTCATCTTGCAGATGAAAAAATCTTGAGGATAGAAAGTTACCCAATGTCACACTCCTCGACGTGAATACTATGATATGTTTTTAAAAATTATTTGACAAACTGGTCATTGTTTGTGAAAACCAGAAGACATTCTTTAAGTAGATATTTGAATTATGTTAGGTAATTCTCAATTTTATGTACCTAAGTGAGAGAATGATCCAATTATGAATAAACTCAGACCTATGAATAGACATGTAGATAGTTGAATATGTATTAAAATTTTAGTCAAATGGAAAATAGCCAAAAATAACAGTACATGCTTTGAGTTAAGTTTAGTTCAGCACAAATATGGAGTATCTAGTATATGGTATAATTTATTCATTTATTATTCTATTAATAAAACTTAATGTATACCTACTATATGCAATAATAAATTATACAATAATAGAGATACAGTAATAAATGATATTTTCATTATCTAAAACTGACATGTGATTAAAACATATACAAAATAATACACAGAAAATGATACACAAATGAACAAGGATAGGAGTACAAAAAAGATGAAAAAAAAAAGAACAATTGATAGAAGTTAAAATCCCCAAAGTTAAAAATATAATAACAAAATTCAAAATCATGTGCTAAGATAAAAGCAAAAATAAAATAACACAAATGATATACTATACCTACTGAACTTCCGAAAAACAAAAGATAATGACTAGATAATGCCATGTGCAGAATAAGATTTGGGCACAGTGAAACCGCACATATGACCTCGGAGAATATACTGAGGACTATACTGCTGCACTTGTCAGACGATTCTCTTCTTAGATCCCCATCCCAAAAAACTTTTCACAGAGGTCCATGAGAACACTACCAGCATGTCCATGTTTCCCAGAGGCCCATGAGAACACTACCAGCATGTCCATGTTTTCCAGAGGTCCATGAGAACACTACCAGCATGTGCGTGGCAGAATCATTGATGATTCTGAGGAGCAAAATCACTATTACTAGTAGGATAAAAATAAACTGCAAATGAATTTTCATGACTATAATGGTTATGATGTGAGAGAGAGACATTTCAGTAGAGAATGTGGACAAGCAAAATAAATAAATGACGTAAGAGTGGTGTTTGGTACTGGTAAATAATGTACTGTGACCCAAGGAATAGAACTGAATACTTAAGACATGAAGTCGAAAAATAAAAAGTAAAAATCAGCAATCTTTTTTACCCTGGAGAAACCAATTAAAACTACCTTTATAGTAATTTCATTTGCAATATTGGACAGGACTCTGAAGTATATAGAAATAAGCACAAACATGCACACAGAATATATATATATAGTGTGAGTGCATGTGTGCATATGTATTTGTGTGTGTGTGTGTGTCTTTGCCACAGACCTCAGCACAGGGTCTGCTGCAGGAAACTCAGATGCCAGGTGATCCCTGTGGCTCCAGGACCCAAGTCAGTCCTTATGATCCCAAGCACCATGCTGACACCTGAAGACCCAGGCTCCAGGCTGGCCTCTGCAGCTCCAGGTTACAAGCCCACCTTAGCACCTAGTCAATCCCCATGGTCCCAGGTTCCAGGCTTCCTCCCACCCTTGCCCCTGGATCTAGGACTCAAGTCTGCCACACATGGTACAAGGCAACAAGGATACCCCAGAGGACCTAGGTTCCAGGCCTGCCCCATGAACACAAACTGTAGGCCCACCCCTGCAGACCTATACACCAGACTGGTCCCTGTGGACTCTGGCTCCAGGCCCTCTCACCTACTGCTACAAATTCCAAGTCACCCTTCCCATGGACCCCCATAGCCAGCTAATTCTGAATACATGTAGAGTCTGACTGATAGGAAAACGTAGACTTTTCCTATCAAAGGCAGTCTGTAAAGAAAGGGAGAAACAGCTACTTTTTCAAATAGGCAGACAGCAAATCAAGGTCAGCAGGATCATGAATAATCAGGAAAATTTCATACCACCAAAGGAAGAAAATAAAGTACCAATAACTGACCCTGAAGAAATGAAGATCTACAAACTACCTGACAAAATAGTCCTCTTAAAGAATTTCAGTGAGTTACAATAGAACACAAGTAGGCAACTAAATACAATCAAGAAGACAATACGTGAACAAAATTTGAAGTTCAACAAGAAAGACATCATAAAAAGAGATAAACAGAAATTGTGGAGCTGAAGAGCACAATTACTGAGCAGAAGAATTCAGTAGAGAGTTTCAACAGCAGACTCAATCAAGGAAAAAAGAGAACAAGCAAGCTTAAAGACAGATCTTTTGAAATTACCCAGTCAGAGGAAGTATTAAAAAGACTAATGAAACCCCTATAGGACTCCCGGGAACCCATCAAGAAAACCAATCTATGCAATTTGGGATTGTCAGAGGATCAGAGAAAAGAAAGGAGTAGGACTGTTATTTAAACAAATAATGACAAAAAAAATTCCAAATCTGGAGAAGGAAATGAATATCCAGATCCATGGAGCCCAAAGAACCACAAATATATTAAGCATAAAGAGATGTTCATTGAGAGATATTACAATCAAATTCTCAATAGCCAATGACAAAGAGACTTTTGAAAGTAACAAGAGAAAGGGGGCTTATCATATACCAAGGAACCATCAAAATAATATGAATAGATTTCTCATCAGATACCTTGAAGACCAAGAGTGTGTCAACATATTCAAAGTGCTAAAATTAAAACAAACTTTCAGACTGTCAACCAGAAACACTATACCCAGCAATGCATCCTTCAGAAATAAAGGAAAGATAAAGACTTTCCTAGGCAAGCAAAAGTTGAGGAAGTTTATCAACACCGGTCTCCCATACAAGAACTGTTAAGGAGAGTTCTTCAAGTGGAAAGGAAAGGATGATGACAACATGAAAACATATTAAAGTGTATGAAATTAGCTGTTTGGTAATAATATGGTAAAATACATAATATGATAATACTATGAGGATGGTGAGTAAATCATATTTAATTGTAATAGAAGTTAGAAGACAAAGAATTAATAATTACTATAGCTAAAATAACTTGTTAATGTGTACATACTATTTAAAAGATGTACATTGTGATGTCAATAACATAAAATGAGGGGGAAAAGAGGTGAAAATGTAGAGTTTTTGTATGCAGCCAAAGTTAAATTGTTATCCGTTTAAAATAAACTGTTACGGCCGGGCGCGGTGGCTCAAGCCTGTAATCCCAGCACTTTGGGAGGCCGAGACGGGCGGATCACGAGGTCAGGAGATCGAGACCATCCTGGCTAACACAGTGAAACCCCGGGTCTACTAAAATACAAAAAACTAGCCGGGCGCGGTGGCGGCGCCTGTAGTCCCAGCTACTCGGGAGGCTGAGGCAGGAGAATGGCGGGAACCCGGGAGGCGGAGCTTGCAGTGAGCTGAGATCTGGCCACTGCACCCCAGCCTGGGCGACAGAGCAAGACTTCGTCTCAAAAAAAAAAAAAAAAAAAACAACAAAAAAAACAAAACTGTTACAATGATAAGATGTTTTATGTAAGCCACATAATAGCCACAAAGAAAAATACTGTAGCAGGTATGCAGCACATAAAAAGAATCAAAGCATAACACTACAAACATCATCACAGAAAAGACAGAAAAAGGGAAGGAATGAAACAAGTAATCTATAAGACAGTCAAAAAACAATTTTAAAATGGCTATAGTAAATCCTTACCTTCAATCATTACTTTAAAGGTGACTAAATGATTCTATCAAAAGACAATGAGTATTTGTATTTCTGTGTCTGGCTTACTCACTTAAAATAATATTTTCTAGGTTTATTGGTGGTGTTGCAAATTATAGAACTTTATGTTTTCTTAAGGCTAAATAGTATTTCATTGTCTGTATGTACCACATATTCTTATCTATTTATCTGATGATAAACAGGTTGCTTTTGTGTCTTAGTTATTATGAATAATGCTGCACAAAATATGGGACTACGGATACATTTTGACAGAGTGATTTTAATTCATTTGGATATATACCCAAAACTAACATTGCTGGATCATATAGTTGTTATATTTTGGTTTTTTGAGCATGATTTCACTGTATGTAAAATCTAAAAACACTGAACTCATAAAAGTACAGAATAAAATAGTGGTTACCAGAGTCTGGGTTGAGGATTTGATTGGGACGGGGGAGATGTTAATCAAAGGGTCAAATATTGTCTAATAAAATTTTTGTTAGACAGAGGAAATAATCCTTAGTGATCTACCGCACAGAATAATGGCTATAATAAATAATAATGTGAGGTATATTATAACACATTATTGCTAATAGAGATTTTAAATGTTTTCATTACAAAAAATAATATGTGAAGTAATGAATTTGTTAATTAGTTTGATTTAATCATTTCATAGTGCTAACATCTTTTAAAACCTCACATTGTACCCTATAAATATATATTCTATATACAATTATTACTTGTTAATTAAAATATAATATGTATNACAGAGGAAATAATCCTTAGTGATCTACCGCACAGAATAATGGCTATAATAAATAATAATGTGAGGTATATTATAACACATTATTGCTAATAGAGATTTTAAATGTTTTCATTACAAAAAATAATATGTGAAGTAATGAATTTGTTAATTAGTTTGATTTAATCATTTCATAGTGCTAACATCTTTTAAAACCTCACATTGTACCCTATAAATATATATTCTATATACAATTATTATTTGTTAATTAAAATATAATATGTATATATAATTTATTTCTATACATATAATTATAAAAAATTAATATAATTACATATATATTACAATGAATGGGTGGCTGAGTGAACTAAAAAATACAACAAGATTCAACTATATGCTGCCTACAAAAAATTTACTTCGGCTTTAAGAACACATGTAGACTGAAAATAAAGTTATCAAAAAGATATAAATGAAAAACAAAAAAGAGCAAAGGTGGCCATGCTTATACCAGACAAAATAAACTTTATGCATGTGACAAGCCCACAGCTAACACCATCAACATCATACTTAATGGTGAAAAGCTAAAATCTTTTCATCTGAAATCAGAACAAGGCAAGGCTGCCCACCTTTACCACTTCTATTCAATATAGTATTATATGATTTTGCTGTGTCCCCACCCAAATCTCATCTTGAATTTTAGTTCCCATAATCACCATGTGTCATGGGAGGGACCCAGTGGGAGGTAACTGAATCATGGAGGTGGTTTCCTCCATGCTATTCTCATGATAATTAGTTTTTACAAGGTACGATTTTTTTTATAAGGGGCTTCCCACTTTGCTCACTTCTCATTTTATTCCTTTCTGCTGCCATGTAAAGAAGGACGTGTTTGCTTCCCATTCCACCATGGTTGTAAGTTTCCTGAGGCCTCCCTAGCCCTACAGAACTGTGAGTTGATTAAACCTCTTTCCTTTATAAACTACCCAGTCTTAGGCAGTTCTTTATATTAGCATGAGAATGGACTAATACATGGTACAAAAAGTCCTATGAAAATCAATTTGACAAAAAAAGAAAACAAAAAAGAAAAGAAATAAAATACATCTAAATTGGAAATGAAGTAAAATTATCTGTTTACACGACATGATTGTGTACACAAAACCCTAAAAACTCCACCAAAAACTTGTTAGAACTAATAAATATTTATTTTTAATTGCCATCTTTATCTCCTTGTTAGCTATATCTAATCATCTTTTCTTAACATATTGTTTTTTATTTCCATTATTAAAATGTTAGATAAGATAAAATTGAAAATAATATTTGTAAAAGAACAAGATGCTTTTAAATTCCGACCAAGGTTATTTTCAGGAGAAAGGCTCTTTAGTTCTTTTAGAATTGAGGAAAATAAAATATCATCCTTCATTTAGAGTTTGATCTTCATAATATTAATGTCTGCATTTTTGTGGGCATTGTACTGTGCTGTTTCTTATTTCTGTTTATTCTAACTATGATAACATGTTCTTCAGTGTTCTGTGAGTTTGATTTGTGATCTCATATTTGGTAGGGCTATATCTGAGCATATCCCAAGGATAAGGCTCCCTACGAAAAACATGAATGCCTCCTTTAATTTAATTATTTATGACAGCTCTGTCCCCCAGGCTGGAATGCAGTGGCATGATCTCAGTTCGCTGCAGCCTCTGCCTCTCAGGTTCAAGTGATCCTCCTGCCTCAGCCTCCCAAGTAGCTGGGACTACATGTGTGTGCCACCACACCTGGCTAATTTTTGTACTTTTTGTAGAGATAGGCCTTACTACATTGCCCAGGCTGGTCTCAAACTCCTGAGCTCAAGTGATCCACCTGCCTGAGCCTCCCAAAATGCTGGGATCATAGATGTGAGCCACCATGCCCGGCAGAATGCTTTGTTTTAACTGCTGTTACTGAGCACCATCAATCATGTACTGCTTTATTTTCTGAGATTAGCATGTTTCCAGCCCATGCTATGGTCTACATTGGACCCATAAGCCCATGTGAGAGTAGAAGACATTCATTCATTCACTTATTCATTCACTGATTTATTGCAAGAGTGTTTGGGGCAAAGACCACAGTTCTCTCATATCTTTGGCTGGTGGTGACACTTTTCTCTGTTCCCTGTGTTCACTCAACATGGCTTTCTCAGGTCTGGATTCCTATGGTGTTCTCAGTTTGAGCTCCACAACATGAATGAATGCCAGGCTTTGAGTCCTTTCTGGGTAGGAGCATTCTGTCCCAAGTCCCAGGGCCATGATAAGCCCAACGGGCCATGTGATTCCCTTGCTCAGGGCTGTTAGGTTTGAATTATGTTAGGTTTGAATTAGTCATCAGATGCTAGTTCCCTTTCCATCTTTAGTCCATAGGAATGTTTGCAAAGTTATTTCAAGTGCAATTGTTTACTTAAAAGCACACTTGTTGATTTAACTAATAATTTTCTTTAAAGAGTTAAACCTGTTGGTCCTATGTAATTTTTTATATTACTAGAAACAAATAATCTGGTGATTTCTTTAGAGTAATAAAATAATAGTTTTGTAACATCACCTATCTACGAATTGCTATATTTTCTGACTTTTAAAGCCATTTATAAATGGTAAATATTTGAAATCTATCACAAATATAAAGTGAGAACACTTTTACCTTCTTCTTCCATGCCCCAATCTGCCCCCAATAAAAGTGCTACGCTCTCAACCATCTCCCTTCACAGAACTTGTGTTTGAACTGTAGGTTCTCTCTGAGGAAGAAAATCTATCATGTGTCCAGGGCAGACCTCCTTTCCTCTGACTCCCTTCCAGGAAGGTCTCCTGTTCTGCCTGTAAGAAAAGTAGTACTTTACTTTTTCATTATTTCCCAATTTCAGAACCAGCTTCGAGGATCAGGAGATAGTGTCTCATGTCCAAGATAGGGTGTTCAAATTATATATGTACTGTTGTTTTATAACTACTTTGTTAAAATTCATTTTATAATCTATCTTTGTTAGCATTTTACTCTTAAATGGCAGTGAGAAAATACAAGTTTTCTTTTTTACTTTATTTTGTATAATTGCATAGTTTGGGATGACTTAATCAGTTTTTAATCTATCAAAGATCTAGTTAGATAACTTAATTAGTGATGTGTAATTGTGCTAAAGAGAAAATGTTCTACTTTGCTACTTTGCATTGTTTCATTTAGTATGAATTCTAGGGGCACCAAGCTATTTTTGAAGCACAACCTACTCAAGAAATTGTAATTTTTCTTTGCATGTGCAGCTCAGCTAGATACACTGACATTCGCAAATAAATAAGTTTATTGATATTTTTAGTCTTGGTACAATTTTATGTTTTCTGTGTCTTGCCAGTCATGAATGTCCATTTTTAAATAGATTTTTTTTTCTGTTACCATCTCTACTTGATAAAACTGACATTTTGAAATAAGACATATTTGCTATTTTAGACTTTGCCCAATTTAATAAATTTGCTTCTAACGCATCTGTCTTTACATAAATTAACCTTAGAACACTGTCCAAAAATTGGGAGTATTTAATTATTTAATAAATTAATCAATGTAGTGTTTCTGCAAATTCAAATACGGTTTGTAGAAAATAAATCTAAGTAAGAGAATATACAACATACCAACCTGGATTTACTCCTATTGATACTTGGATTAACTCTTACAAAATTATTAAAAATAATTTTGGAAGTTTCAAATAAGTAAATATACATGAAAAATAAAGAAACCTACTAGATTTCAAATTCATAAAAAATAAACATGGTATTCTATGATTACTTACAATTATAAATGTTGATTTTGGTATCTGCAGTCATCATTGTTGGCAGAGGTCATTTTGTAAGACTATCTAAAAGTTTCCCAGCTGTTTTGTTACTTTTGCACACATTTTGCCTCTTTAAATCTCTTCCACACTCATCTGCATTTACTGAAAGATGCCTGCTAACCATTCTTGTCCTTGACTTTCCCACCCAAGACTCAGCGTTGTCCATAGACTGTCAATGCGAACGCCATAAAGCACAAATGAGAAAATCTAAAATTATTATGTTCACTCTGATAGATGTCAGGTTAGATGACCCTGAAGGAAGCAAAAGTCAATGTGTGACAGTCCTTGCAGTGCAAAGCATTTGCCCCAGTCTGCTTATCTCCACATCAGAAAAGGGGGAAAACAAATGCCTCCTAAGAAGCTTGTCAACAGTGATGGCTTTCTCAGCCGCTAAGGATTTCTCAAGATTGCCCTGACTTACAGCATCACTGATTTAATTAGAATTTAGACATCTATGATTTCCTAAAACATATTATGATTTTTCTTTTTCTTATGTTGTATATGTTTTGTGGCATTATTTATATATTTATTATTATTTTGTATCTCTTATCAAAAATAAATACATTTTAAAATTGGCTTGTATATCTGTTGGCATAAGCTGGTTTACACTATGGAAAACACTAACCTTGAAATCCGAGGGGCTTGTAAAACAAAGATTTACGTCTTACTTATTCTGTCTTTCCAATGCATGTTGTGGGAGCACAAGTTGAGAGAAGACTCTGCCTTCATTTTAAACCAATGGACCTTTACTGTTTCAACAGTGGAATTCATGGTTTTCCACAGTAGGAGATGAGAGAGCAAGAGAGACAGAGAGTGGGACAGAGAGAGAGAGATCAGAGCACAAATACAAATACGTATCCTGACCATGTGGATTCTGCCACAATCTGTTGTCCAGAATTGGTCTCAGTGCTCTACCTATTTGTAAGAGAGTTAGAGGCATGGAATCTTTCTGTAGCCTCCAATAGAGAGGAGAATCAGATACAGCGGGGCATTAGACTCTAACACTATTAGGACAACTGGCTACTTGCTTTGACCTGTACTGCATTTTGACTAATAGAACTCTTCACTTTGTTTTTGTTGTATTTGTTTTCATAATTTTAATATAATACGCATTATACCAACCAGAAGACTGGGCGTCTATCAATTTCAGTGTATGAAAAATGTTACAGGAGATTTCAAAAACCCCCTTCTATTAAGAGGAAAACTCCCTTTATCCCTTCAGAGGGTATGATTCCCCTGGGCAACATGATAGGAATTAGGAGGAAGACGTCATGGATTACATCCTAGACATAACTTAAGATGCAGAATATAGATTTAGAGTTTGAAAAAATATTGCACAAATTTGTGGATGATGTGTCATTTCATGTATACCATGTCATTTGGTGGACAAATCACTGAAATTTCAGGCTTAGAATCATACCTGATAGGCTCTACTACATATTATTATAGAAATTATTTTTGAAGGCATAAAGTAGTTGGCAATTTTAGCACTAGTAGAAATAGACACAGTGATAAGTGTTCTAACAAAATATAATATATGTGTATGTACACATATTTAATAACCAAGTTTGATAAAGCCTTAAGTCTCAGTGATGTTACTATTTGTATGTGTTGAGCATCTACTATACACTAAGTTAACGTTGGATATTGAAGATAAGATGGTATGTAAAAGACATGACCCCTAAAATATTACAGTGTACTGTTTGATGTAAGATAGTTGTCAATAGATTACTACCACCACTACATAGCCTAGCTTCATAGATCTAGGACATTCAGCGAGGGGAGAAACAGATATTATGTAATACGGTTTGCCTGTGCCCCCACCCACATCTTATCTTGAACTGTAGTTCCCATAATCCCCATGTGTCATGGGAGAGACCCAGTGGGAGGTAATTGAATCATGGGGGCAGTCACCTTCATGTTGTTCTTGTGATGGTGAGTGAGAATCACTATTATACCAAATCTGATGGTTTTATAAGGGGCTTTTCCCCTTTTACTAGGCACTTCTCCTTGCCATCCTGTGAAGAAGGACGTGTTTGCTTCCTCTTCTGCCATGAATGTAAGTTTCCTGAGGCCTCCCCAGCCATGCTGAACTGTGGGTCAAATAAACCTCTTGCCTTTATAAATTACCCAGTCCCAGGCAATTATTTATAGCAGTGTGAGAACAAACTAATACACTATTGTGAACCTCAAATATCTGAAACGGATTTCAGTTAATTTAGAAAGTTAATTTTACCAAGGTTGAAGATGTGTAACCATGACAAAGCCTCGGGAGGTCCTGAGAACATGTGCCCAAGGTGGTCAGAGCATAGGGAGACATGAGAAGTCAATCAACATGTATAAGATGAACATTGGTTCGGTCCAGAAAGGTGGGAAAACTCAAAGCAAAGGCGGGACAACTCAAAGCAGGGAGGAGGATTCCAGGTCACACTAGATAAGAGAAAAATGGTTGCATTCTTTTGAGTTTCTGAATAGCCTCTCCAGAGGAGGCAATCAGGTATGCATTTATTTCAGTGAACAGAGGGGTTACTCTGACTAGAATGGGAGACACTTTTGTCCCAAGCAGTTCTCAACTTGACTTTTCCCTTTAGCTTAGTGATTTTGGGACCCCAAGATTATTTTCCTTTCATACTATCTATCTACAAAGCTGTGCTGGGAAGAAAAGGAATAGAGCAGTATGTACCCAACATCTTTTAGGAACTAAATAATAAATTTAAGAAACAAATAATTTTAGAGCTCTTAATAATTATTTAGAGGCCGGGCGCAGTGGCTCACACCTGTTATCCCAGTACTTTGGGAGGCCGAGGCGGGCGAATCACGAGGTCAGGAGATCGAGACCATCCTGGCTAACACGGTGAAACCCTGTCTCTACTAAAACTACAAAAAAATTAGCCGGGCGTGGTGGCGGCGCCTGTAGTCCCAGCTACTCAGGAGGCTGAGGCAGGAGAATGGTGGGAACCCGGGAGGCGGAGCTTGCAGTGAGCCGAGATCCCGCCACTGCACTCCAGCCTGGGCGACAGAGCGAGACTCTGTCTCAAAAAATA
>NW_016804788.1:51082-80285 GCF_001698545.2 Rhinopithecus bieti | reverse complement strand
CTGCACTCCAGCCTGGGCGACAGAGCGAGACTCTGTCTCAAAAAATATATATTATTATTATTATTATTATTTAAATTTATTTTTAAGAAGTGAAATCTCTATGTGTCAATGATAAAACTCAGAAAATATGTCCTGTATATAAGAAAGTGGAAAACAACAGAAGTAGGTACACAAAAGTAGTAACACAATAATAATGATCTATCACAGGTCAGGTTCTCTCTGAAGCAGATCCTAAGCCAAAAATTTGGGTGTATGTGTTTTATTAATGATGCATTTCCAGAAAATTCCAGTAGAGAAAAAGCATGATAAGGAAAGAGGAAGAAGACAAACCAAGCAAAAAACCCACCAATTTTAAAAGTTTATATGTCTATGCTGATATTTCCAATTTAAGTATTTTCTTTTCTCTAATTTGAGAAAACATTATACAAATTCTTAATTTTCAAACTGTTTTAAAATAGTTTAATAGTTTGTTTTAAGCCATTTAAAATTTTTTTTTATTTTAAAAGGTCTATATGAATTTTTTCTACAGTGTTCAAATTAAACTGTTGTCCAAATTTAGTGACCTCTCTATGTTTTTACTTTCCTTTTATGCATTTATTTTTTTAACCCTGGCTCAAGCATCCTGGATTCAACTTCATCCATTTACATCTAGATTACTTATTTTTATTATTAACCAAACCAATTGCTAGGTATGGTGGGAAAAGGAAGTTTTCCACATAGGAATCATAAATATAGAAACACAGTACACCTAATTTTCACATAAAAGTTCATGTAATCAGATGAGTAGTGAAATTAAAGACACAAAACAAATAAAAGACGTAGAGGTTTCTATCTAAAATTCATCATTAACTTCTCATTTTACTAGCACCAAGCTCATCTTCAATGAGGCAACTTTAGAGTATAATTTGATTTAAAAAGTGGGCAAATAAGATGTTTATTTTCTTGTTACACTTTAGTGTCTTAAAAGACTATTTGTTGGTAAGAAGTATACAACAACTTTAAAACTTTTCTCAAAAGTGTTAAATTTTTAAAAATCTATAATTCTTTATAAATATTTTAAAAAAATATTTTGATGGAAACATTGCACTCTCAGGTCCTTATTCACATTTCCTTTAGTTATTCTCTGATATATTCATAAGTAAATTTCAGGAGTTGTTGGCTAAAACTCAGAATTTTTATTCCCACATAAAAGAGGGAAGGAAGATAATTTGTCAGGAGGTAGTCATAAAATTTTAGTGCAAATATTCATAATTTTGTGGATGAAAACATGCTCTGTTTTCACCTTTGCACTCAGCAGTAATGCCAAGGTCACCACCAAGAAAGTAAGTTCACTCACTCTAATGCTTTTGTTAGAGTAGGTAGATAGGCAGATATCAGCAGGGCAGGATGGGCCCCAAAGAATGTCAGGAAACGGGACTATCAGGCAATTGTAAGGTAGCTGGTGACAGGGAGGGGAAATTTCCTAACAAGGAAATACCTTGAGCTTGTGGGCAACAACTTTCCGATTAGAACTTAAAATGACAGGGTTTGACCTTCCCCTGAGGACATGACCAGGCTTGCACAGTAAGGGGCTTAATGGTGGAGCTTGACATACATATGACCTTCCTCTGGGGGCGCTAGGCTGGTAAGGGAAAATTGCTCTTAGAGAGCATGTGCATAACTTCCGCGAACAAATGGCGCGTTTGGCCCCTCCCAAATGCTGGCAACACTGCACCTGCCGCGAAGAGCCAATAACCCGCCCAAGAGGAAGGAAAAGAGGAAGAGACCAGAATGAAAACGGTAACTGTGTAAGGGGCCTGAGCCAGAGTTTGGGCAAGGCACTCTATTTTTGGAGTTGTTCACTTCATTCCCTCCAAGCGTACTTTTCTTTGCTTCATCAAATTCTTGTGTCTGCCTTAAATGTACTGTCTTTGGGCCAAATTATTTTTTCCAAGATGATAATGATTGAGGACTGAGGATCCCTACCAGACTCGCCACCAATACCCACTTTTAGTAATTTGATAGATAAGGCCCAAAGCCAGTGTAAGGTGTAGTTTTGTCAAAATCCAAATTTACCAACCAGGAGTAGGTGTTGCCATTTAGTTGCCTCATGGGCTGTGCCCAGACATGTATGATCTCTAAACTCTGTTCTCCTTGTGTCCAACTGATTTACCCTTTATTCTCTTTAACGGGAAAAAAAAAAAAAAAAAAAGAAAAGAAAAAAAGCCATACTTACGTTTTTTCTAAAATTACCTAATATACCACATCTCTTTGAGATACCTGCTTCAACACAGTTTTTATAAATCCCTCAGTTATTTTAATTTGCATAGGGAAACAAGTTTAGTTTAAAAGCTAGGTAATAAGTAATTTGACTTGATTGTTTGTTGCTGCTCAGATGAAATATAAACATCTCACTTTATTAGCTAGGTTTTCACATGAAAATTTATTCACATGAATTTTTTTCTTCTCTCATCTACATAAAAATGTCTAATGTATAAGTGTATATTAATCCCTTCAACAGACAGTGGATAAAACTATCAAAATCTTTGTCTAGTCATAAATATTTACTCATGGCCTCCATATAGATAAGACAATGATTTTATTTCTACTTAAAGTTAAAAATAGTTAAAATAATCTATTATTTAATAGTGATCCTAATTAAGGATAACAAGTGAAATCCCCAATCTAATTAATAACTGTTGGTTGAATGGTATTTTAATTTTGCTAAATATGTTGAAGAGTTTCACAAAAAATCAGTTAGGGACACAAACTACTTGTCCACCTTCAAGTAGATGTACCTTATTACATCAAAAATCTCTTGAAGAATGCTTAAACATTAATTAGGAAAATTAAATCTAGAGACCGAAATAAGTCACATATCTCCAAGGACTGTAAGTAGTTTAATAGTCTAGAAATAGCAAAATGTCCTTTATAGCACAGCATGTCTTTATTTCCCTGTATTCTGATCAGCATACTGATTTCTTTATATTTTAAGAGTTCCTTGCCATGCACATATGGTTTCACAGCTATTAATGGAGTATTTATTTCCAAACCAAAAGAATGGAGTTATAGTTTCCAAAATAAATCTCATAGAGTTGAATTTTAATTGCTTTACAATAGTCTTTGTGTAAAATTTTCTGTTTAGTCTAAGCAGTTTGTAAATACTTCTTATTTGCAAGTAGATAATAGTTCAACATTGTCACTTTATGTAACTAATCCAAAAGTGTGTCAGTTCACATGATCGGTTTCCTCTAATATATGTCTATTCTACTTTTTAATTATCAGAGGTTTTGTGGAAATATGTCTCTTCAAAAAGTTTATATATTATAATCTAAGCAGTTTCTGAAATGTTAATAACAAGAATTTATGAAGCAAATCAAATGACAAACATATACAAAGATAGTTTTTCTCAAGAATTTTGAAATTGTCTACCAGCTGATAAGGTCATTTGAGCCAAAGTGAATATTCTCAGGATCAGTTTTCCCCTTCCTTAGCCTTTTGGAATATAGACCGTTTACTTGAGATTTTATTCTTTTTCTTACCACTTTCATTTAAACATTTTAAATGTTGTTTATATTATTCAGAGGCACATATCTTTCTGATAGTTTAACTTGAAAGTTCAATTAAGTTATCAATAGTTTTCTTTTTGTAAGACTTTTATCCTTTTGAGTTGGCAACAATTTCCTTCATGATTTCACTGGCAAAATTGATATTGTCATTTTAAATGAAGCTTAATGGAGAATAAAATGTTATAAGGAGGCTTGATTTTTAAAAATAAAGTGAGACCATATTTCCAATGGCTTGTGCTCCCACAATGTAATTTGGGTAAGTTCTCACTATTGTGGGAATTTTCCTTTCAAAGTTTTATAATAGAAGGAAAATGTATCATAGTGTTTCCCCTCTCTGATTAGGGATCCTTGAGGATTTAAGTCTTCATTTAAGCCTCCTTCCCCAATAAACTCAAAAAATTCTATTACCATTTTAAAATATGAGGATCCAATAGAACTTAACGTGTGAAGAATAACGCATCTGTAGTTCACTGTAGAAATTGTTGACCTTTGTGCAACTGCAATTGGTAAGTCAGTGATATTGACATCATGTACCACTAGTGGGAAATGGGAGCTATTCCTGTAGCCCTAATGTGGCTGCTACTTGGCTAGACAACATAAAACCTAAGGGAATCCCAGAACTTCACTGAATAAAGGTGGTCCATACCTCCTACTCACACCTGTGATGACCAATTGCATCCTAAGTGCAGATGGATTCAAAGTCCTCACCTGGGACTCATGAGACTTCCACTTTGCCCTTGATACTCCTGTTGTGTGGCTTGACAGACATATTTTCTTAAAGAAAAAGAAAAACAGAGTAAATGTGTGAGTTTTGAAGCTTGTATAGAGTTAGTAGGGTTGTGGGTAAATATGGAGCAAAAGACTTTGCTGTTAGTAAGTGGAGTGAGAATCAGTTTTGCTTTTCTCCTTTCAGATAAATTGGTTATTTACCTGGTAGTTTGGATAAAAAATGTTTGTTTTCATTCAAATTTATTCAATTTTTTTTTTGATATATTCAAACAAAGCAAGTTTGAGAGGTCTTCAGATTTAAGTCTTTTTTTTTTAAGATTTATTTCTTTTATATATTTGACTATTTAAAGATTCCACTTTTATTTTTTCCAGATAAGAAAGCCTCCAATGTCTTTCCACCACATTTACCGTCTTGCAATTTTTACCTTTTTTCCAGTTTCTCTGAATTCTGGGCAATTTTGGCAAGCATTTTATTGCCGTAGGAGCCAGCTTTTCTTGTTCATTCTCCTTTCTTGCCTATGTTCTACTGAGCCTATATGTGTTTATTTTTTAATTTTCAATTTATTTAATTAAATTTTTTCTTCTGCAAGAAGGAATATTCCATATGTTTAGTTGGTTTTTCTACCTACAGTTTGGGGAACTCATTTATAAATGAAGAAGAATGTCTCAATCCCTATTGGAGCTACTTCTTTTACTGTACAAAATGTTCTTTAACTTCAAAGTGCTCCAGAACTTTTTGGTGATACATTAAAGTGAGTAGATGAGACAATAAAAGCCCTCCCAGTTCCAGTTTTTTTGTTTCTTGTTTTTTGATGACATATAATTTTCTTAGCACAGTTAACTTCACTGATCTTAGAAATTCAACAATATGCTCCTGAATGACCAGTGAGTCAATGAAGAAATTAAGAAGTAAATGGAAAATTTTCTTGAAGCAAATCATAATGGAACACCACCTACCAAAATATATGGGATACAGCAAAAGAAATACCAATTGGCAAGTTTACAGTTATAAGTGCCTACATCAGAAAAGAGGAAAAACTTCAAATGAACAATCTAATGATGCTCAGGTAACATCAGAATGTATAAATACCAAAAATAAACACTTAGCAATATCATAGTTAAATTGTAGAAAACCAAAGAGCAAGATTACACTTTATTTATTAAAATTTGTACGGGTTCATAGTAAGTGTATATATTTATGAGTTACATGAGACACAGGCATGCAATGCATAGTAATCACATCAGGGTAAGTGCAATGTGTTGTAATCACATCCATCATCTCAAGCATCCCCTGTGTTACAAACAATCTACTTATATATGTAGTTATTTTAAAATGTACAATTAAGTTGTTTTTGGCTATAGTCACCTTGTTGTGCTAGCAAATACTACATCTTATTCATTCTTCTAACTATATTTTGTACCCATTAACTGTCCCCACTTTCCCTACAACCCTCCACTTCACTTCCCAGCCTCTGGTGACCGTTCTTCTACATTCTATCTCTATGAGTTTGATTATTTATATTTATTTTATTTTAATTTTGAGATAAAATTTTTAATTTCGCTCTTATCTCCCAGGCTGGAGTGCAATGGCACCATCTCGGCTCACTGCAACCTCCGCCTCCTGCATTCAAGTGATTCTCCTGCCTTAGCTTCCCGAGTAGCTGGGATTACAGGTTTGCACCACCATGACCGGCTAATTTTTGCATTTTTAGTAGAGACAGGGTTTCACCATGTTGGTCAGGCTGGTCTCAAACTCCTGACCTCAAGTGATCCACCTGCCTTGGCCTCACAAAGTGCTGGAATTACAGGCGTGGGCCACTGCACCTGGCAAATTATTTTCATTTTTAGCTCCCACAAATAAGTGGAGAAAATTGCAAAGTTTGTCTTTCTGTGCCTCACTTATTTCACTTAACATAATGGTCTCCAGTTCCATCCATGTTGATGCAAATGACAGAATGCATTCTATTTTTTATGGCTGACTAGTACTCCATTGAGTATAAGGACCATATTTGCTTTATCCATTCATCTAACTGAGAGATACTTAGGTTGATTTCAAATCTTGGATATTGTGAAAAGTGCTGAAACAAATATGGGAGTGCAGATATGCCTCTGATATACTGATTTCCTTTCTTTCAGATATATACGAAGAAATGGGATTGCTGGAGTGTATGGTAGCTCCATATTTAGTTTTTTCAGGAACTCCAAACTGCTCTCCATAGTGCTTATACTAATTTATATTCCCACCAAGAGTTTATGAGGGTCCCCTTTTCTCCATATCCTCACCAATATTTGTTATTCACTGTCTTTTGGTTAAAAGCCATTTAACCTGGGGTGAGCTGATAGCTCATTGTAGTTTTGATTTGCATGTCTCTGATGCTTAATGATGTCTAGCACTTTTTCAAGCCATGTTAAGGATAAATAGATTTTGATGATGGGTTTATAGGTGCAGCAAACCACCATGGCACGTGTATACCTATGTAACAAAACTGCACATTCTGCACATGTATCCTGGAACCTAAGATAAAAATAAAAATAAAAGATTATCGATTTTATCTTTATCTGTGTCATGACCAAATCATATCTGCACGTGTGTACAATACACAATGATAATGACTTAAGTTGGAGTGAGAAAGAATCTATGAAAAACCCATGTAAAATAATCTTACCTAGTGGCAAAAAAAATTACATGAATTCAGGTACACAATAGGTCATCCATTATTTCCTTGGATACCCTTAAAATTCTTACATCTTTAGTTAAATCCTAATGTTAACCAGTATCTTTAGACACAAAGCAACAAAGTCAGAATGTCTTAAATTTCACCTGCTTTAATTTAATTTATATACAGTCTCTAGTATTTTAATTTAATATCAACATTTAGGCCGGGTGTGGTGGCTCACGCCTGTAATCCCAGCACTTTGGGAGGCTGAGGCAGGCGGATCATGAGGTCAGGAGGTTGAGATCATCCTGGCTAACACGGTGAAACCCTGTCTCTACTAAAAAAAATTACAAAAATATTAGCCGGGCGTGGTGGCGGGCACCTGTAGTCCCAGCTACTCAGGAGGCTGAGGCAGGAGAATGGTGTGAACCCGGGAGGCGGAGCTTGCAGCAAGCCAAGATCGCGCCACTGGACTCCAGCCTGGGTGACAGAGCGAAACTCAGTCTCAAAAAAAAAAAAAAAAAAAAAAAAAAAACATCTAAAGTGTTATTAATATGTGATTTGCATGCATAAATATGCATATTAAAAATAAATGCATTTGATGGATTTTCACTAACTGAACCCAGATCTAAAATCATAATTGAACCAGCATCTCGCAAAACTCTTTCTTCTGCCCCATTCTATTTCATTCAGTAGCCCTCTAAGGGTAATCACCATATTAATTCTAACAACATAATTTTGCTAAGTTTTGTAGATTACACAAATGGAATAATTCGGTGTGTTTTCTCTTTTGTCTTTTTTTAAGTCGGTAATTTATTTGTGGCATTCATACGTATTGTTGCATGAAGTTACAGTTTATTAATTCTCACATCTATATATGTATCATTACAAAAATATAGCATGATTTATCCAGTCTGCTGTTAATGGCCAGTAACTGTTTCAGTTTGAGGCTATTCAACTACCATTAGTGATAACATTCTGTGTTAGTATTAATCTGCAACCATGATTATTAAATATATGTTTCATAGTGAAAACAAAAGTGAAGTAGCAAAAAAAGAAGATTACTCAGAGGATACAACTGAGATCCCAGAAGACAGAGCTGAGAGACATGGATGGTTATTGTTAGGTCTTGAAATCTAATGCAATTTGCTCAGCTGGATTTCAAAACTGTTTTGGACTAGAACGTCAGAAAGATAATATACCGTGATCAAGTGGAATTTATCCCAGGGATGCAAGAACAGTTGAACATATCCAAATGAAAAAATGTGATACATCACATTAACAGAAAGAAGGACCAAAACTACATGAGCTTCTCAATAAATGCAGTAAAAGCACAAAATTCAACATTCTTTCATGAGAAACCCTGCTTTACAAGTAGCTTTCACCTTACAATTTATCGTACTACACGGGTATTTTGACTCTCGCTTCAAAATGATGCAGATTTCGGCTTGTGATCATAAACTCACAATGGAAAAAGTGTTAATTTTTGTTGCATTCAGGATTAAGGACAAGCCTATGGCACAATTTGCTTAACCCCATGGAGACATGCTTCCTTTCATGCTACCATCAGTTTATCTTACCTTCCTTCCAGCTGACCACACTTCACAATTTTGTCAATGTACTTAAAATTTAGCAGCCTTTTCAATTGTGTTCTGTCAGGGGAATTTTTGCATACACCTGGATCCACTAAGGGGATGGATTTTGTTTATAAGAACTTTGTCATTGATTATATTTATGTCCATATTCATATCTTTGTTTATATCTGTGTATTAATGTCCATACCCATAACTATGTCTACCCATTTTATTCAACTGATGATTAATTTATAATGGATATTTTAAAATGTTTTTGGATTACCTGAATACCATAAACATGTTGATGTTTCTCATATTTTGATGTTTGTGTATTCTATTTATTTAGCTCTGTTAATTTGAGAAAGCCACTTTTCTCTCCCAGTTTCATCTGTTGCTTCATCAGTATAATTAGAATAACAATATCTCCTGACCAAATCACAGGGTTTTATTGAAGTTTCAAATAAGATAGCATATTGAATCAGCTTTGAAAATGCTGGCATGCAAATGCAGCATTATTATTGATATAGAAAAAATGAATGACATTATTTTATAATCCCTAATGTTGCCCTTGAATCTCTGAGGTATTCTGCTTCAAGGCATTTTCATCTTTCTTTAATGGGTATTTTTTCTCCAGGGAACAAGAGTTTGAAACTGAGAACTGATGATTATTATTTGATGAGAGCTAAAATAAAAGAATGTTTGAGGACTTTAGGTGAATGCACTATCAAATGGTGAAGATGCATATTTTCATCTTCTTTAATCATCCTCTCTTTGTGAGTTCAAATGGAGAATCATCAAGCTGTACATAATTTATATGTTAACATCAAATATAGTCATATGATTTTATTAAACATCCTTCTGTACATTCTCTTTGCATTCATTTTCATCCTCACTACATCTTACATAATATAGTCATGCCCTAATAAATTATAGTTAAGATTGCAATTCTCTCTATTGTTTATAGTGATTTAAATTTTAGAGAGAACTTAAAGTGTATGCAATATAGAATATTTTATCAAAATGTCAAAAATACACATATAAACACTGAAAGATACAACTGATATTAATGTCCTGTTTCATGTATAATAAGTAATTAAATTGCCTCCTGTTAGCTCACACTTCAGATGTGTGCATTGCAGGAAACTTTTATTTGCAAAATGGGGCTTGGTGGTATACATTTTTATAAAACATATAAAGTTATGTAGTATAATAAAAATAATTGTTATACCTATAAATACATTTCTTGGCTGGGCACAGTGGCTCTTTCCTGTAGTCCCATCACTTTTGGGAGGCCGCGGCAGGTGGATCGCTTGAGTTCAGGAGTTTGAGAACAGCCTGAGCAACATGGCAAAACCCTGTTTCTACTAAAAAAGAACAAAACTTAGCCAGGTGTGGTGGCGTGCACTTGTGTTCCTAGCTACTTGGGAGGCTGAGGTGGGAGGATGACTTGAGCCTTGGAGGTGAAGGCTGAAGGGAGCTGAGATCTTGCCACTGCACTCCAGCCTGAGGAACAGCATGAGACCCTGCCTCAAAAAGTAAATAAATAAATAATAAATAAATAAATGTATTTTGATGTACGCTCTGTCCAACAATTAACAACAGCAGCAACAACAACAACAACATCTTTTGAACTCGTAGGATTTACGACAAGATAAATCTTGAAATGCCACGATTATCCATCAGTTGAGAGAATATTTTCTTACTTATTTATTCTCTTAGCTTTCTACTTTGAAGTAAATTCAGGTGAAAAAATTATTTTAAAAAGGCACAAAAATTCCTACGTAACCTCAGCCATATTCCCCAAATAGTGTGTTTGACACATTTCCTTTATTCCCTTGTCATCCCACTCTCTTTCTCACGATATGTTGTGTTTCTCTAGAGAAGCCTGTTTAATGTAGAAGTTGTAAAATATCAAGCAGTCAAAGAAAGAATACGTAAGTTAGGAAGATGTAAAGAATTAAAAGTTAATTGGAACAAGACGTTTTCAGGCCCAAATAGAGTGAGATGGACATGGAGACCGCCACATTTGTTTGCTGGAGAGTACATAGAGAATGCCCACGTATGTGATTCAAGAGAGTGCAAAATAGAGGGAAGGGAAGTAGAAACAGATTCACTTTTACATCTACATGTTGAGGTCTGGCACACCAGAATGTACCTCTGTATCCTGTAACACAGAAAAATATTCAAAATGCTAATGAAATAAACATAACGCGTGTAAAGAGTTTGCTATGGGGACTACAAGGCCCGGCATATTCAGTAGCCCTGTACTTGGGGTTTGCTGCAAACAGCATGGCACATTGATTGTACTTTGAGAAACGGTGCATAATTCCAGGAAAAGAAAAGGAAAACAGAAGGAGTCATTGAGTTCAAATTTGAAAAACATCTATCTGATAAGCGGTTAATATCCAAAACGTGTAAGAAACTCCTGAAACGCAATAGCAAAAACTCAAATAACCAGAAGACATACAAGTGGCCAAGAGGTGTATGAAAGGATGTTCAACATCACTAATCCTCTGGGAAATGCAAATCAAAACCATAAGGAGATATCACCTCGCACCTGTTAGGATGGCCATTATAAAACAAACAAACAAACAACAACAAAAAATAATAATAATAAAAACAGGGAAATAGCAAATATTGGCAAGCATGTGAAGAAATTGCGACTTTTGTGCACTGCTATTAGGAATATAAAATGGTACAGGTTTTCTGAAAAACAGCATAGAGGTTCCTCAGAAGATTATAGAAAGGGCTCCCCTATGATGCAGCAATTCCACTCCTAGGTATTTATCCCAAAGAACTGAAATCAGAATATCGAAGATGAAGTTGCCCTCCCTTGATCACTGCAGCATTATTCACAATAGCCAAGAGGTGGAAATAACCTAAATGTTCATCGATGGATGAATAGATTTAGAAAAATATGGTGCATTCATGTAATGAAATATTATTTCACCTTAAGAAAAAGAAAATTCTGTCTTATGCTTACATTGTTGAACCTTGAGAACACAAATACAAACATTGCATGATTCCACTCACATGAGGTAACTTAAATCCTCCAAATCATGGAAACAGAAAGCCGAATGCAGGGTGGCAGGAGAAAGTGAAATGGGAAGTTGCTGTTCAGTAACCATAGAGTTTTAGTTAGGAAAGATAGAAAAGTTTTATATATGTGATGTACAAGAATATATATATATATAGTTAATAATATGTATTCAACACCTTAAAAATTGTTAAGAGGATAAATTTCACGTTTTGTGTTATATTTATCACAAAAAATGCAGTTATTGAGTCTTGATATCCAGCTAGCTAGGAAGTTGCAGGGTTTGGAGTAAATGAAATTTGATTGAAATAAAAAAAAATGTATGTGCACCCTATTGTTTTGAATTATACCTTCATACCTAAAGTAAAAATTGTTCTAAATTGATTTTCACTATGGCTGGGTGATTTGAAAAATTTTCCTTCCAACAGTAGGAAACTGTTACTACTTTCTCAAATATTACTTACCCAAATTAGATTACATAGAGAGGACTGAAATAACCAATAAACTGAATAATATAGTATATGCCTATGTATCTTTATCTACATATCTATACGCATATGCATATACACACACTGCACATGGTTAACTTCTCAACAGATAAAATATCCAAGGACGAATTACACATCTTGACCCAATGTTGACCAATAATCTTACAGTTAATCAATATTAAAAATTAGATATCACACATGCTGTTTTCCAAACAATATTAATTTAAAAAGCTAGATAATTTCCACTTCAAAATCAAATCCATACCACTATATTACTTGAGCTTAATTGAAATTAAAACCGAGAGTAACAACAAAAAAGTATCATACTTACAACATCCCATCATATGCTGATGTGGGAAAGGAAGCAATCAGATCAAATTCATCACTTAAATTCTATCTCCTGGAACACAAGGACAAAAATCCAATTTAATGGGGCCGGGCTCGGTGGCTCAAGCCTGTAATCCCAGCACTTTGAGAGGCCGAGACAGGCGGATCACGAGGTCAGGAGATCGAGACCATCCTGGCTAACACAGTGAAACCTCGTCTCTATTAAAAAAAAAAAAAAAAAAAAAAAAATCCAATTTAATGTTAGTGTTCCATTCAAAAGGACAAAGGAGCAATAACAGAAAATTCACTCAAAGGGTAAGAATAATAAAATACTAACTAAATTATGAATAAATAAGATAGAAACAAAGCCAACAAAACATCAATGTGTTGAATAAAACTAGAATTTATTACTATAAATATCAATAAAGATAACAACATTTTGGCCAGTATATGTAAGGAAAAAGTAAAAGAAAAAGGATGGAAATACAGAAGGAATGAGAAAATTTGTAATGAGATGTCTGAAGGGGATAAACATTACAAACGAGTATATGACAAATTTATGCCAGTAAATGTGAAAAATAAAGGAGTGCTGTTTCAGAAATATCCAAGTTATCATATTAACCGAAAACGTTATTTTTCTTAGAACAGTGATTCCAAAGATAAGTTTTGAAAAGTCAATCTTTTTTCTGAAATGACCAGGCCAATATTATTTCATGGATGTTTTCTTACTAAACTTCAAGGATCAGATAAGTTCTATATTATATAAACTCACAGTTTCTCAACTCATTATGAGAAGCTACTGCTGTGGCTCTCAAAATTGAGTGTACATCCAAGTCACCTGCTGGGCTTGCAAAATCTCAGATCACTGGCACCAACTCATTATATCTCATCAAGTATTCTGAAAGAGATCTAATGAGTTTTTATTTCTATCAAGTTCCCAGGTGATGTTGATGATGCTGATCCAGAAATCTTGATGTCTAAACTAGGCGACATATAGACTAATCGTAATGTTAAGCACCAGTGCAAAATCTTAATTGAATGTTGCCCATTTGATTCTGCCTGTGTTTCCCTTATTTAATAAATGACACAGCTTTGGTTAAATTAAATATTTGTTAATAATTTTCAAAAAACTTTTCAAGCTAAGACTGCATAGCTTATTTAACTTGGAAGGGGTATGTATTACCATTTGCTGTAAATATATATTTAGTAATAGGACAGATAAAATTCTCATTTAATTGAAAGATTAGCAGCTACTTGTTGTATTAGGGAAACAAGAAAATATAAAAAACTAGAAAAAGTAATGAGATGTATGTAATGGAAAATAATAACAAATCTGTTTTACGTGTAAATGATACGCATATCTTCCTAGAACATGCAAGATATATCAGTAGGAGAAGGATTAGAACGAACATGAGACTCAAGTTGAGGTAGTCATATTTTGAAAAGCTGAAGACATTCATGACTTCTTAAAAATAAGTAATATCTAATTTGAAAATGTGATAGAAAAATATTCCATTCATAACCACCCCAAACATGTAATGTTCTGAAAAGCATAAGTCCCTGATGAAAGGAAGGAATGAGCATATCAAGTTGTTAGAAGAGAAAAGGAACTGTAAAGATATCAATTTTTTTATATCAATCCAGAATATTAATGTAATCTCAGTTAAAAACACAACAGAGGATTATGGAGTTTAATAACTTGATTGAAAATAATCTATAGCAAAAAGATATGTTGGTAAGTTTGTTTGGTTCACAGAATTAATAGTAATGATATATTTTAGTATTGGTCCATCTTCACAAATTTCAAATATAAGAACAAACACTTAAAGTTAAATTTAACAATATCAGTTTACAAAATGTTGATGTGCTAATTCAACATAATTACTCAAACAAAAGAGTGTCCCCAGTGAGATATCACCTCACACCTAGGATGGCTATTACCAAGATACGAGAAGACAAACGTTGACAAGATGTGGGTAAAAGGGAGCCCTGTACACTGTTGGTGGGAATGTAAACTAGAACAGCCGTTATGAAAAACAGCATGAAAGTATCCCCCAAAATTAAAAATAGAGCATTATCTAGCAATCTTGCTTCAGGGTATATGTCCAAAGAAAATGAAACCAGTATGTTGAAGATATATCTTCACACTTATGTTCATTGCAGCGTTCTTCTAATAGCCAAGAGGTGGAACCAATCTAAGTGCTCCTTGAGGGATGAAAGGATGAAGAAAATTTGACATGTAAATAAAACTCACATACCCAGTGGAATACTATTCACCTTAAAAAAGAAGGAGCTCCTGTTACTTACAACAACAGGGATGAACCTTGAGGGCATTATGCTAAGTGAAATAAGCCAGACACAGAAAGCCAAATACTGCATAATCTCACTTATCTGTAAAATCAAAAGCAAGTTGAACTTGTAGGAGCAAAGTAGAATAGTGGTGGCTAGAGGCTGGTGGGAGGGGTAATTGGAGAGATGTTGGACAAAAGGTACAAACTTTTACTTATATATAAAATGAATAACTTCTGGAGATACAATAAATAATAGAGTAATTATAATCAGTAACATTGCAGCGCATATTTGAAACTAGATAAGAGCAGATTTTAAGAGTCCTCACCTCCCCACATACAAATGGCAACCACAGGTGGTAATGGATTTGTTAATTAATTTGATGGTAATAATCAATACACAATGCATATATAGATCATCATGTTGTTTGTAAAATTTTTATTTGCCCTTTAAATACTTTAAAACAAAAATTTTGCAAACATGCAACGATTCTGACCAATTGTGAAAGGTACATTTTGTATGTTGATTTTTTTATTACTGGTTTATATATTTCCCTTCACTCTCCCTCTTAGGAAAACAGAACACCAATCCTCAACCTTCATCCCCAGACACCGACACAGAAGGATGTGGTGGACACTAAAATATCTGTGACTCGGGGAACCCGTCCTGCTAAGTGAGGGAAGTCACAGTCATTCCCAAGGGTGTTCACTGAGGAAGTGCCTTTGTCCTGCATCTGCAACCTTGGATGGATGAGGGTCCGGGTCACCGATAGGCATCGCCCATGCTTTCTGGGGACACTAAGACCCGCACCTAAAGAAACAGTTGAAAGGAGGACCGGGAGTCAGAAAGATAACAGTGTCCTCTGACCACTGCTTTTAGCCACCTTGATAGTTGCTCAAATGAGCTCTTCCTAGTGTGTGAACTGCACTTGTTCCAGTTTTGTCTCATTCCCAGAGGTGAAGGTCACACATCAACACTTTCACGGCCAACCACAGACTACAGCAGACACCTAGTTTCACTTTGAGGAAGAAGAAAGATGGGGTAGAAATGACAAAGATTTTCCGATTTCGTCTTTACTAGTATGGTAGATAGCTAATGAAAATTGTTTGAAATAAAATGAAGGGTTGAATAAATTTTAAAAGTTTCTTTATCACAGATTACTTTTAGTTATCTAATATGTAGTGTAATATATGTATATAAGTGTGTATGTATATGTGTGTGTATATATGTTTATATATAGGTATTTATAGCCTCAAGCAATTGGTAGAGAAGGCAGATTTCACAAACTTATTTGGAGTACTTTTGTGGTAAAATAGTCTAAGAACTAGTGTTCCAAGTGTGAGAAATATTAATACAGAAGATTTATAATTTATTTCTGTAATAAACATTAAGTTGTCAAAATATATTACTTTTAATACACTGCAAAATAAAACTTGCAATTTTTTCTGGACATTAATGTCTCCATTCAAAATGTCATTGATCTGTGTTTTTTTTTTTAATGTGCTTTTCACGTTTTGGTATCAGAGATGCTTTAGTCTTGTAAATTGATGTGAAAAATTCTTAACTTCTTCTATGCTCCAGAGCAAAGCTTCCCAGACTTTTTCAGTTCAATGATTCTTTAATATCTGATTTTTTTTTCACAGCCACCCTAGGTCAACGTAAATATATAACAATTCTGTTTATCAATAACCAATTCCAAAACACTTTAATATTGATGTACTAAAACTGAATAGCCATATTGAAAAATAAAACACCATAGTGCACAAAGATTTAAATAAATTTTGTTCTTTATTCTTAAATAACTACAATTTTTACTAATGGGGTATGAATGACTTTGGGGTTCAACTCCTGAAATGAGATTGGAGACGATCACTTGTACTTGATGTTCAACAAGGGCTTTCGTGGAGTTCTTTATTTTTCATCACAGCAACAACCCAAAAGCTCAGCTTTGGAAAGATCTGATGTCATGAGAAGGAATGTATCCTCCTCAAATGCTGAAATGATCAAAGTTGAGCTACCCGTCAGAATGGGCTCCAACAGACGTTGTGCATCACTGAGCTACCTGTGTGAATGTTAAGTATGTTCCACCACGTTCCTCTGAGTTTCTGGGGATCCACTGGAATTCCTTAGCATGCCATTTGGAATCCTGGCTTTAGAGAGTTAAATAGTAATAATAATAATAATAATAATAATAACAAATTTCTAAGACTGTAAGAATTTGATCTTCAAACCTATTGGGAAACTACTGGAGTAACTTCACTGACAGGATAAAAATATATGAAATATTTTCCCATTATAAATATTTCCACATGTATTTACTGCCTTCATTTCTACGGTTGCTTATTTCTGTATTATCACACATTTGCCTTATTACGTGCATGTATTAAAGAAATAAACTTTGTATTATAGTTTTTACCATCAGTTTCTCTCTCTCTCTCTCTCTCTCTTTCTCTCTCACTTTATCTCCTCTCTCTCCATTCATGGGTCCGCTTAATCTTTGCCTCTATCTTCTGATTGCAAGGTGTATACTTCAAGCCTAACTTGTAATTCACCATTTTAATGGTAAGCCTTAGTCCTAATATTCAGTATCTCCACTGATATTTTTCATAGACCACCAATGATATTTTTCAATTCTAAAAAACTTAACAGCTTGATCGTCTTTTATGACAGCAGGTTCGTGCTATTTTGACAGAATATTCTTTTGATTATTGCTGAGAAAAACTTCTATTAAAAAATATTCTACTGATTCCCAGAGTTACTCTGTTTCAATGTGTCCAGTTTTTAGTATTAAGAGCCTCGGTTTTGTTATTTTTTTCAACAGTTTGGCGACAATTGTTCTTCTAACAATATTACAGGGTAGAGTGGACCCCAGAGAGCCATGTAGGTGACTCTAGTAAAAACCTAATGAGGAAATAAACTTCTTAAAAAGGCAATTTTATTTTGCCTATTTTTGTCACCCTGTATATCTAAAATTTTTTACTTTCAAAGAGGATAAAAGAGGAGTGAGGCTTTGTTGCAGGCAGCATCTCCTTATTCAGGAACAACCAGCCTTACCTGAGCCAACAGGGACAGAGACTTGATTTCCAACTTGTGGCAGCTCTGCCTTCCAGGCAATTCTGTACCTGCACCCTGTGATGGTAGATGAATCACACAGCAATTTCTCTAGTCTCTAAAAAGGCTGGAGCTTCTTAAAAGACTTGAGGAACATTGTCCAGACTAACTCAGAGTTGCTGACAGGTTTCCAGTTGGATGGAATCATGTGACATGCTCTTCCTCTGAGTGAATTTCAGTAGTCAGACCTCGCCTTCACTTTAATTTATGCTCTAAATTTCCTGCGATTATTTCTTAGCAGTTCTGGAATGTAGGTAAAATATCTGCCTAGATTTTCAGTAGTCATAAAGAATGCTATTTTATATATTAATCATGTATCTCCAGTAGACAGTTCGGAGGAAAAATTCAAATATGAATTAATGTCTGGAACTAGGATATTTTTCTGTATTTAATATTGTTGCTTAAAGGGAAGATTGGTTTAATTATTTTACACTTTATATCAATTATACATTAATTACATTCCAGGTTACACAAATCTGAGCTAAATATTCGGAAGTATGTTCCAGGCTTTGAGAAAACCAATGCTCTATCTGTATGTTGAATCTCTCCTTATCTTTTGCATTCCTGATATAACATTGTCTTCAAATTCAATTTTAGCTCTTCTTCAATTTTAGGCAGTATTTTGAAGGACTTCTCAAGTTTGCCCTCTCAGTAATTTGAATGTGATTTACCGATTCCATTGCAATGGTGATTTCCTATTGCCCCACATTTTCCCTATTTTTTCCTTTTTTTATTTTTTTGGAAATCTCCCTTTTACTTTTCTCTCACTCAGATCTCTTTTTAGCCCAGTTTGAGATCTTCTCATTTCATTTTCATTGATTGTTGAATAACATGTAAACATTTTCAATATTTGAAAGTAAATAGCAGATTGTCTCTTAAAATATTTTAATATAAATTTGTTAAAACATGTTCCTGATACACTTCATAAATCCTGTATTTCCTGCTTTCATAATTTCACACATTTTGTTGATATTTACTTACTTACCCACTACTGATGAAATGGTTATAGTCCCAATAAAAGACACTAGGGGCAGCTAAAGAGATTGACAAAAGTTGAATATTGGTGAAAATATAGACTGATTGCAAGCCTAATACATTACTGTGTATTGAGTGAACATTTTACAATAGGCCCCATCTATGAAACCTGATGATCACATTCTCTATGGCCCAGACATTCCACATCTTGAAATATGTGCATATGTTCATGAAAACACATGTACAATAATCTTCACAGTGGCATTATTTGGACTATTTGAAATTGACATACCACTCAAATGTCCACCAACAGGAGAAAATATTTTTAAAAACCTTTGGTGTATTCATACAATGGATATTTTGCTGCAAGGAGAATAAATACATTCCAGTTACATGCAGCCAAGTAAATGGATCTCAGAACTATAATGTTGAGTGAAAGAAGCTAGACACTGAAGAAGACCTGCTGTGTGCTTCCATTCATATAATACAACAACACAAATCTATGGTTTTGGCAATCACAACAGCAGTTGCCCTTGAATGTGTGATATCCAGAGGGCACGCATATACCCCTTGTTGTTATATAGTGACTGAGGTTGTACACAGTCACCATATCACACCCAGAGGGTATAGGCAGAGCTACTGATGTTTAATATTGTTCTATATGTCTGTTTTATAGTCATGTTCACGTTGTAAAAAATAATGATTTTTATTTATGATATCTGCATTTTCCTTCTCTCTGCCACTTCCTCTATATGTATATGTACACACATATAAACATATATAATACTTTAATTGAACATTTACATAAGATAATGCATATTTGAAAACAAATAGATGTCGCCAAATGATTTCAGGTGTAATCTACCAGTTCATACAGCTGAGATATTTTATGCCTGTGTTGATTTTACTCAGGAGCTCTTTTTAATTATAGTACCATTTAGCTCTAATTGAATATTTATTTTAATCTTTGATCATGTAAAATTCTGCCAAATATGTAACTCATGAACTTAAGTATTTTTAATTGTAAATTGGCTAGTTATAGATGTATATTTTATGGGATATCGAGTGCTTTTATATGTGATTTTATGATTTATAAATACAATAGGGGATAATATCACCTCAAATACTTATCAATTATTGTATTGAGAACATTTGAAGTTTATACTCAGTAATTTATTACTTACATTATTATTTATTGTATTCACCCCGCTCTCCAATATATCTCAAAGAAAACAATGTATTCTTCCTAACTGATGCTTTGTACCCTTTGACCACCATCTCCCCATTTCTCTCACCCCCCAGTTTCTCGTAAACACCATTCTACTCTCTGTTTCTTTGAGTTCAATTGTTTTAGGGTCCAAATATAAGCGAGAATGTGACCCAGCAATCCCACTTCTGGGCATTTACTCCAAAAATTTGAAATCAATACGTCGAGGAGGTATCTGCACTCTCAAGTTCATTGCAGCAACATCCAAATTATGGAATCAATCTAAGTATCCATCAACAAATAAATGAATAATGAAAATGTGGTGCATATGCACAATAGAAAACTATTCAGACATAAAAAAGAAATTTTGTCATTTGGGTCAACATGGATGGAACTGTAGAACATGATGCTAAGGGTAAGAAGCAATACACTTGTAAACATGCAAGTTTACATACAAGTTTGTGAACACACACACACACACACACACACACACATGCTCTTTAATCTCCCGACTACCACACAGACTTTATGCAAGTGTTGTCTACATACTTTCTTGTTTTTGTTTGTTTTACTTTTACAAGACAGCATCTCGCTCTGTTGCCCAGGCTGCAGTGCACTGGCATGATCTCGTGTCACTGCAACCTCCGCTTCCTGGGTTCAAGCCTCCCAAATAGCTGGAACTAAAATCACAGGCCACCACAACCAGCAAATTTTTGTATTTTTCATAGAGATGAGGTTTTACTATGTTGGCCAGGCTAGTTTTGAACTCCTGACCTCAAGTGATTCGTCCACCACCCACCTTGGCCTCCCAAAGTGCTGGGATTACAGGCGTGAGCCACTGTACCTGACCTACACACTTTCCATCCACCACTCCTCAACCTTTCCCAACTACAGTTCCTGCCTGCACCGTTCCAACCAAACAGCTCTGGCTAAGTTCATTTGTGACAGTTATGCCGGAAAATACAACAGTCAATTAAAAATGACTATTGTACTTGAAACTTCCCATGACTTTTTCAACATTGATCTCTCTTTTTTCTTGGATTTGATCTTCGTTTCTTTTGCCTAACATGTTTCTTGCTTCTTTTCACTTTTTGGATCACTGCTTCATTGTTCATGTTACAAGTTTTTAAATTTGACTTTTCTTCAGGTTTCATTCCCAAGGCACTCTTGTTACTCTGTGTGATCATCCTGAGAAACCTCAACTAGCCCATTGCTTCAGAGTATAAATAACTCTAATGTTTACAGCTAAGCCCTACATTTTTCTCCATTATATCTAACTGCTTAATTTATATCTTCTCTTTGGATGCATCAAGAGCTCAGTAATTATAAAACTTAACTCGTTCTCCCCCGGCCTCTTCCAGTTTTTACGTATCTGAGGAAAAGGCAGCATCATCCACTAATATGATTTGGCTGTGTCTCCACCTAAATCTCACATTGAATTGTAGCTCCCATAATCTCCACGTGTTGTGAAAGGGACCTGGTGGGAGGTAATTGAATCACAGAGGCAGGTTTTTCTCATTCTGTTCTCATGGTAGTGAATAAGTCTCCCGAGATTTATAAAGGGCAGCTCCCCTGCACACACTCTCTTGCCTGCTGCCATGTAACACGTGCCTTTGTTCCTTTATCTCCTTCTACCGTGATTGTGAGGCCTCCCCAGCCATGTAGAACTGTGAGTTCCTTAAATCTCTTTTTCTTTATAAATTACCCAGTCTTGGGTATTTCTTCATAGCAGTATGAAAATAGACTAATACATCCATCCTGTTGTTCAAATGAGAAACCAAAGTGTCAGCCCTGGCACCTTCTTCTCCTTCCCCTGCTGTGTATTTCACCTGCCCTGAAATCCACTGAACTAGACATTCCAAAGGTCTCACATCCACACATGGTCCTTAGTCTCCACCACCGCTTTCTCCAAGGTAACAGCAATGCTGTGTGAGCTCCTGAAATAGCCTCCTGTTTTTCAACATTTCTCTTGCCCTTTAGAATTCATTTCTCACAACGCAGCTCACGTAACCTTTTGCAAACTCAAATCCAGTATTTTTGTCCCCCCGTTTAGAACGTCTGAGTGTCCTGCAGGTAACACCTGAAATAAAGCCAAACTCTTCAGCATGTCCCTAAGGCTCTGTGTGACATGGCCCCAGTGGCTACAGAACATTCCCTACTACCACATGACCCTGCCTGGGCTCCAGCCACACCCGCTTGCTATTTAAATCTCCATTCTCCTGTTACAGGCGTTTGTGCATGTTGTATCCTCTCTCCAGAATGATCGTTCCCTCTAACTCACTTAGATAAACACTGCAAGCTCCCTTTACCTCTCAATTCATTATTCATTGTATCTCTTTTCAGATTTTGTTAATTTGACAAATAAAAATTGTATGTATTTATCACGCTCAACATGTTTTGATGTGTGTGTGTGTATATATATGTATATACATGATACGTGTGTGTATATATATAATATATATGCTGTTGCCTTGGAAATGGAGGTGGTTGATATATATATATGTGTGTGTATATATGTGTGTGTGTATATATATGTGTTTGTGTATACATATGTGTTTGTGTGTGTGTATATATGTGTGTGTATACACACATATATACACACACATACACACACACACAAACACATATGTATGTGTGTGTATATATATACACACACACACAAACACATATGTATGTGTGTGTGTATATATATACACATACAGTGGAATGACTTGAATTAGCTAATGACATATGCAGTCCCTCACATACTTCTTGTTTATTTGTGATGAGAACACATAAAATCTAATCACTTATCAATTTTCAAGAATACAATGTGTTGTTATTAACTACAGTCACCATGTTGCACGTATTCATTATTCATCATATCTTAAAAGAAACATTGACCGGCCTCTCCACTCCTTTGGGATTTCTATGACACACTTCATAGCACTGCACAGCACTCTCTCATAGCACTTAGGGAGTTGCACCCTGAGCCTCTAGCACAGTGACAAGCACATAGCAAATGCAATGACATTTTGTAAACGGTTCGTCAGTGGGTGTGCCAGTGGTGCAGCAATACAGGGGATAGGGAGGTCAGCAGTAAGCAAATCCCTAGGTGAGACATCATTTCCCTCTGCATATGTTAATTCATTTTTATTTTTGTTTCTCTGCACTTTGCTTTCCAATTTTCTGTTTATTCTAGTTTGAAGTCAGGATGTTCCCAATCTTTAGTCTTCCCAATGTTTTGCATACTGAATCCAGTAGGATGCAAACACCTCCAAGCTTAGGTTCATTTCCAGTGGTCTGTGCTCATAGCCTGGCAGGTTTCAGCTTATGAAGGCTCCCGATGTCTCATGGCAAACATCTTTCAATAATAAATGATTCCCTCTGCCCGTAGCTCATTCTTCTTCCTGCAAAGGAGGGCAGGTTGGGAAGACTCTGCCAGTACATGTTCTATTTGTTTGCCGTTCTCTGGGATGAGTTATCAGAAGAGTGTGTTCAGGGTAATATGGGTGTATTATTCACATTGGTCAATTTGGGTCATATTTAGAATAATTTTCTCAGAATTTCAGACATAAATGTATCTTTTGAAGTTTGGACATAAATACCACTTATTCACTATTTTTGTTATTGCATACTTTTAAACAATTTATACCTGAAGTACACTATGATCTCAATATGATGTCAAGTCACCATTTTGCACTGAAAAGCTAAATTCTTTACTTTCTGGAAGAACTGAGGTATTTGTATGTGTATTAGGGAGTGAAGATGTCTCCAATATATAAGCATGTGTTTTTTACTTTCCAGAATCATATTCCACTCGTATCAGCCAGGATTCTCCAGATAAACAGAGCCGACAGAGAGAGAGGGAGAGAGAGAGAGAGGAGAGACAGGGTATGTTATGGAGACACTTGTTCAAAATTTCCCAGGCAGGCTGGGACACCAACAATACTGCAGGAGTTGATGCTCAAAGTCACGATGGGGATATAATTTCTTTCTCTTCAAGGGCCTCCATTATTTTCTTAAGGCCTTCAACTGATTGAAAGAGGTCCGCCCACAGTTTGGAAGGTAATCTACTTTATTCCAAGTCTGCTAATTTACATTAATGGCATCTAAAAAACACCTTCACAGTAACATCTGGACTGACGTTTAACCCCAAACCTGGACACCAGAGCCTAGTCAAGTTGACACATAAAAGGTAACCATCACACCACTGAATTATAAAAGTAATAATATAAATATATGTAAGTTTTTCTTCTTGAACATTTTTTTGGTAGAACTTTGAGATTCCAGATGTATTCTGGACTTACTCAGATATAGAAACTCCCTTACTCCTGATTAAAAAGTACTTCATTTGTCTAGCTGCTAATTGGAATATGAAGAGAGAAAAATGCATCTGTTTAGTCTAGAAATAGAATTGTTGTCATTACTGCTTTGTTTCCAAATATACGCCCTAAGCACAGCCCAGAGAAGCCCTCTGAAATCATGAGACCTTTGAGAACAAACTCAACATTTCCAAGTCAAATAGGAAATGAATGGAGACTTGTTAAAAGTCACTAGTTCCCAACAATAAAAACCCTCTGGAGAAATTCTGTTCCATTTCACAAGGTTGGGATCAATTCCCTCAGAGCTAGATATTGGTCATATTTATGCAGTTGCATTATCTCTAATGGTTTTGATTTTTACAATGAGAATTTCTCTACGTTCTAATCATTCACATATCAACAGGAGAATTTAATATATTGCTCACTGCGTCCATTCAAGTGTGCGAAAGTCATAAACACCTCTTTCCACAGTCATGTAGCGGTTCATTCCAGGTCCCTGAAGACATACGATGAGTTGTATGAATCGCACATCAGTGTCTAAAAACAAGTCCCTGTGGCTGGGGAGGGTAAATGCCCTCCACATGGATGTATAGTTTATTTTCAAAGGGAAGTCGCACCATTGGAACAGGTTCTACTAAATGAGTTAATTTTTAAATTCCATAAATACTCTCTATTGCATTCCATCTTATAAGCATAGGCATTAATGGATTAGAGAAAACAATCAAAACTCTAGATTACTTTTTTAATATGCATAGGTCTCATCTGATATAAATAATAAAGTGATTACAAAGGATTTTGAAAGTACAAAGTGCTAAATGGTATAAAGTGCTTTCACACTTTAGTGGTTAGTGCTTCTCAGAACAGTGTGGATATACACTCCTGACTACTGAGAGGGAATTCTGAGTTGTATAAATATGAAGATATATTGCATATTTTCACCTGATCCATTAGTGCTTTTCAAATGTTAAAAGCTCCAATTCTCCGTAACAGCCATCTTTTCTTTTATAAATTTTATTTTTTGGAATTATGTAAATCAATACGATCCATGTCTCTGAGAAGTATCAAATGGGAAGAGATACATATAGTCTTGTTATGTGAATATATGCACTCATGTAGCACACATATGCTCAATGTGCAAATATATTCCAGAAACAAATATTGAGTATATACTATGGGCACTGAAATGAGTCAGACTTGATCCATTAATACAAGTAAGAAAGAAAAAGAAAAATAAACCCAAAAGGAAATGGTCATTTTCATATGGCTTCTGAATTTTATTTTTAAATAGATCATTGCACTTAGCATTAGAAGATCTAGGATGAAGTCTAGACTTTTAATTTGCTTCCTGTGAGACGTTGGACAGGTTTCCAAAAACAAAACAAGACAAAACAAACAAACAAAAGTATCCTTATCAAAAAGGGGAGGTGATAATATCTTCCTCATAGGGGTATTGTGAAAATTAAATAGGGCATGGCTTTTCAATTTAGTGACATGTTGTAGATCCCTAAGAAATGTCAGCCTTCTTCCCTTTTAACATGAAGCAATGACTCCAGACTCTCAAGGACTACTTGAGAATTTGAAAGTATCTATAAAACTGTCCTCAAAATGGACTAAGGCATAATTATAAATGTCAAAAACCCAACCCATCTCCTTTAGATGATAAAAGCGTATGTTATGTTCTGAGTGCATTGTCCTGGGGGAGATTAGTAAACAGTCCATGATAAGAAGAGTGAAAGTAGTTTGACTTTGTTGATGTCTTTCCCATTCTTTCCTTTATACACAACCTTGTGACATTTTACTTTTGCTATTTTCAAAAAATACAGTATCAGATCTTTCTACAGTAAGTCTCACAACCCTCCTAATAGTTTCGGATTCTTATTTAAGTTGCTATAAAGCAACCAAGGTCTGGTGAAATCTGGCGCTAGTAGTTATGTCTTCCGGGCATAGAAATTGATTTTTCTCATCTTTCATCTTGTCATATAAAGATCATCAGAATGCCCTTTAGATCACATCCTGGGGCCCTGCTGTAATATTGGCAGAAACACAGTAAAGATGTAGGTTCCATGCTGAGGATCCTGTGCATACATGAACCACTGTTCTTTAGGTTTTTGTAAATGTTAGATTTAAAGTGACCCTTCTAAGTCGAAAACACATTCCTCCCTGCATACCACCAGGTCAAATTGTTTTGCAAATCAAACCATCTCTTAAGATCTGTGTTGGGAACATACACTTATTGCTTAAGCGGTGTATCAAACTGGCTAACATTATAACATTATATTGTAATTTGTTTTTCTTTTTCTTTTTTTTGAGTTTCAGTCTTGTTGCCCAGGCTGGAGTGTAGTGGCGCGATCTCAGCTCATTGCAAACTCCACCTGCCAGGTTCAAGCAATTCTCCTGCCTCAGCCTCCCAAGTTGCTGGGATGACAGACACCCACCACCATGCCTGGCTAATTTTTTGTGTTTTTATTAGAGATGAGGTT
This sequence comes from Rhinopithecus bieti, assembly GCF_001698545.2. NCBI lineage: Eukaryota > Metazoa > Chordata > Mammalia > Primates > Cercopithecidae > Rhinopithecus > Rhinopithecus bieti. The sequence goes on along the minus strand of NW_016804788.1, from coordinate 53,559 downwards.
TCACTATGTTGGCCAGGCTGGTCTTGAGCTCCTGACCTCAGGTGATCCGCCCGCCTCGGCCTCCCAAAGTGCTGAGATTACAGGCGTTAGCCACCGTGCCCCGTCCTGTAATTTGTTTTTCTAAAAATAGCAGTAAGTTTAATAAGGGACTACCAAATTATTTCCACTCTATTACCATCGTTAGTTAGCATTGCCATAGGGTAAACTCAGTGTGTGGTGCCTCTGCTGTGCATATGCTGGCTGTCAGGTTACAGGCATATCCATAGCATGGGTCGAAGTATGTTTCCATGAATATCAAGCTTAAGGGTCAGCAAAGTTCACCATGGGTCATATTTTTGCCTCATAAAATTTAGGCTGAGTTGCCTTCTGAATGAGAGTAAGAAATAGGAAAATCGGACCTCAGAGAAACACTGGTTTTGTTACATAAATAATTCACACAATGTACTCTTGTACAGGACTTTTTTCATTTGCAAACATCACAGTAAGTCATCCTCAGCCCAGTGGTAAATAGGAAAAATCTAAAGCTTTGTGCTTTCAAGGCCAAATCTGCACCATTTGATGCCATGTTTTTAGAATCATTAGACCCCAGAACACTTCATCTTCCATTAGTGTAATTTCTGAAGTCAGAATTTTTCTCTCATTGTTTCCAAGCAGATGAAATAATTTTGCCTTCAGACTTTCTCATCTCCTAACCCACATGCTAGAATGAATTCCAGGTTTCCTTAAATCATTCAATTATTTATAAAATTAACAATATTTATTGAGTAGCTAAAATGGGCCAAAATTACTGATAATGGCAAACTAAAAAATACAGAGTTTGGGCTTTATTGTTTTTGTTGAGTATTCATTTACTTTGAATCTGTGTTACAAAATAGTCTCATATATAGAAAGTCATCATATATTATATATGTATAAATTCATAAAGTAAATGATGTTTTAAAATATTCAGTCTGCATTTTATGAAATCAAATAGAAGTATTTCATGCTCTCAGGAATATATGCAAGATTTTCATACATAAAATGACAAAATCTTCTGTGAATTAAGTAAATTTTTCTAATCAAGAAATTTTGAGATGCTGATTTTTAGAAAATAACAAGACTTGTGTAAGGATCACTCAGTTTTTGCTTGTTTATTTCAAAGGTGATCAACAAGTCTTCTCCTATGCATTGGTAGTTTCCAATTCTTCTACCAGTAGAATCTGAAATTATGGCCAAATAGATTCTATCTGCCTAACAATATAAGCTCTTATTAATAAGCCAAGTCACTAGATGGAGATATACGAATGGCTGTGTAGATTTCAACATATAAAAAAAGAAACTCCCTCAGAACAATTATAATGTTTGGTCATGATATTATATTATAATGACATAAAAATTGAAACATTGGAAAGTATGTACTCTTTTAGCTGTTTTATTATAAAGAAAACTTCATTGACATAAAATCTAACATCCTTGCTGCATTACTGTTAATGTTAAAACATACTGTAATGTTAAAACTTCATTTCTAAATTCCTGTATTCTTAGAATAGCTACAAGAACATGCCTCCTTACATAAAGCTCTCCCATATTGAAGAAACTGGGCCATCTAAAACCACATTCTTGTAAATAACATGTGAATATCCTAACATTTTGAAAGATAATTTTTTAATGGGAAACCTGATTTTATAAAGGCAAATGATATGTTAGTCTACAGTTAATGTGTCAATATTAAAAAGCTATTATAAAGCTAAGTATTTTCAGGTAAAAACTAATTGTATCCTAATTAAATGATACAATTCATTTGAAATAAGTTAGCATAATGTCCAGAATATTATAAGTTCTCAATAAAGATTATGTAATTTTAAAGCAACTTACTTTAGGCCCAAGGGAATACACTTGGTTTTCTATTCTATTGTCATTTATTAAACAAGAGCAATAACAACAAAACTCCTATGCATATTATTTGTATGTCATTAAAATATAACATTTCTGAAGTTCAAACTTACAAAGGCACAACTACTTAATTTTTTTAATAACAACAACACTAGAAAATAATCATTTGGTATTTTTTTCCTTTTTTACATATGATAAAACTGAGACTTGGAAAAGTCAAAATTTCTTGCCTAAGATCATAGTATAACAACATTGTTCAACCCAGAACTCTCTACCTCTTGCTTTTGAATCCATCCTTCTACAGTACCTTGTTTCTTGTATATATTATTTCTTGTATAAGCAGGAATAGCTAGGTATGAATTTCTTCATTCATGTGTGCCAATGAATCACCTTACTTTTTCCATCTTTATTAAAAAATGGAATATAATGATAAAATCAGACCTCCATGTTAAAATTAATTTTCTACAATTTGATGTTATATCTGGCTTTTCTTTTGCAAAAAATGTCTAATTCATATAGAATATAACTTTTTAATATAGACATTCATATGAAAGAACTGTAAAACTGAATCAATCCTCTGATGTTACTATTTTTAATAAATTTAA
>NW_016804788.1:33049-50922 GCF_001698545.2 Rhinopithecus bieti | reverse complement strand
TATAGAATATAACTTTTAATATAGACATTCATATGAAAGAACTGTAAAACTGAATCAATCCTCTGATGTTACTATTTTTAATAAATTTAACACTTATAACAATGCTAAAATAATCAATTCCTTTTTCCTTCACCTGCAAAATATAACAGTCTAGAAATTCATAGCAAGCAACCTAATTAAGTGCATTATGTTAGGTCATTGAAGTATTATTTTAAATTGCTAAATCTAGAAACCTATGTAATGGTAACCTTTAAGATCACAGAAAATTCAAAAGTTAATAGTAACGACTCCCTTTTGTGAATTTCAGTATATTGACAGAGCAGCAGATGATGCAGAAACTTGAGGTACTCTAGTATTGTTATAAAACATCAAAAACTGTATCTGGCAACCCACAGGTTATTTATGTACCACAGGAGAGCCCACTCACTAAAGTTGATTTACCATCACCTCTCAAAAAAAGAAATATTGATTTCACAGTGAGACGCCTTCCTCATCTTGCCCTAAACCAGTACTCTGCATGTGTAATACTCCACACATCATCTCACACCTTTGCGAGGACTGTGCTCTGTTGATTCTTTTGGGTTCTGTATCTTCAACATCTTCATGTGCACTGGCTCAGTGGTCCCAGCAGAGCTGCTCAGACATCATCCTGCTGCAGGTGATGTAACTGACTGGCAGCCCAGCTGCTGCTCATTGGGGTCCACCCCTTATCAGCACCAACTTCACACCTTCCCTTGCTGCCCTCAGCCTGTGCTTGCACACAGCTGGGAACGAATGGAAGCTCATGCCCCCAGGACATGGGATTCCCCCAGTGGACAACTCTGGCTCTAGGACTGTCTAGTGGGCATGGAGAACTGATTAGGCCTCACCTAAACGTTCCTACAACAGCACTGCAGTTGCAGGCTGCTCTACTCAAATTGACCTTCTTCTCTCCCTCTCTCTTCAGAGGCATCAGATCTGCATCCCCCTCTGAAGTCTCTCTTGCCTCCTCTAGCTCCCTACCATGTCCAGATCCAATGCCATCTGCTTTCCTTCTTGTGCCTTTTGCCCTTGTCTCTCCATTGTCACAACCATCAGCAAACTCATGCTTGGGTTCCAAGATGCTGTTAAATCTAATGGTCACTTGTTCTCTTAAAAATCTAACCTATCTGTAGCACCTGTATATTCTTAAAGTATTTTCCCTTTGAAATGCATCATTCTACATTCTACTTTAATTCCTCTGTCTGACTTTTCCTTTTCACTCCTGCTAGTGGGTTTTTCTGTCCTCTGCCTGCATCTTAAATACTGTTTTTTTTTAAATTATAATTCGGTCTTGGGGCCTTACTCCTTTTCACTCTACATTTTTCCCTTAACATCATCTCGTGTCCATAATGACCATCATCTTTGTGGATATATCCAAGTCTGGATCCCCTTATTAAGATTTGAGTGAGAAATGCACTCTGGACATCTCGTCTTGTGTGATTCATAAGAACTCAGTATTCCACACAGATGAAACCGAACTCATTATCTCAGTGGAAACCCTCCAAATGATGTTTCATTTTCCTTACTCTAACCATTGGCACCCCCGTAAACTTGGGTATCAACTCGATGTCATTTCTTTCTCTTTTCATAGACTCAATAACCAACTCCATAACCTCCAAACCTAATTGCTCACAAATCTACATGTGACACTCACCGATAATCACTACTCAAATAGGGCGATCCTCATTTTTTTGTTTGATTGACAGCTGTAACAGCCTCCTACGTAGTCTACCTGCTTGCCATTTTGAATGTGTTTGATCAAAACATTTTATTCGTTTATAAGTTTGCTAAGGCTACTGTAACAAAATAACACATGCTGACTGGTTTAAATAATAGAAATTTATTTCCCACAGTTCTGGAGGTGGAACATCCAAGATCAAGGTGCTGGCAGGGTTGTTTCTCCTGAGGCCTCTCTTCTCTCTTCTAGGCTTGCAGACAGCCACCTTCTCTCTATTCTTATGGTATTTCCTCTGTGCACGCACATCTCTTGTGTCTCTTTAAGTGCCCAGACTTCCTCTTTTTGTAGAAACCAGTCAGATTAAATTAGGTTCCATGCTAATGGCCTCATTTTATTTTTGTTTATTTATTTTTGAAACAGAGTCTTGATCTGTCGCCCAGGCTAGAGTACAGTGGCACGATCTCCATTCACCGCAACCTGCGCCTCCAGAGTTCAAATGATTCTCATGCCTCCACCTCCCTAGCAGCTGGTATTACAGGCACCACCACACCTGGCTAATTTTTGTATTTTTAATGGAGACAGCATTTCTCCATGTTGGTCTGAGCTGGTCTTGAATTCCTGACCTCAAGTGATCTGCCCGCCTCAGCCTCCCAAAGTGCTGGGATTACAGGCGTGAGCCACGGCACTGGCCATGTACCTTCTTTTCAAGCTACAGAAACCTATTTTTCACTGCCCTGGGATACCAGATGCTCTCTGGCTTTGAACTTTGAATGAGCTGCTCCCTGTGCCTCAGGTATCCGCTCAGCTGTAGTGTCTGTTGAAAGTGCTGATCTACTCTGTCGTAGGAAGGTGGCCTTCCTCTGCAGTGTCCTGCTGTGGCAACACACATATTGCTGTCTTCGCACATACGACATTGCATCCTTTCAGTTGCTTTCTTACCTGTAGCTCCCACAAACCCAAGGATTCAGGAGAACAAGGGCAAAATATGTTCATAATTGTATTATCTCCAGAGTACATTTTAAGGGTTTGCACATCTTAGATAGTAAGTATATAAGTTACTATAGATACTGATTATAGAGGAAATTACAGTTTTAAAAATGGATGTGCATTTATTCAAATGGAAAATAGGAAAATAGCACATATTCAAATGAGAGATTTGGGGAAGATTGTAGCCTAAGGGTCTTAGTGTTCTCCACTTTAAACTCCGTATCTTCCCATCTGCATCTCTGAACCAAGCAGCTTCGGGCTGGTGTGCTGTGTGGGGATCACGACCACTCCCAGTCATGATGCCTAGCAGTTGTACCTGACCCCCAAAAATTTCACCCAAAAGTAACACTGATAAAAATAACTAACTACCCAACTAAGATTACTTAGAATCTGTACAGAATAATCAATTTTTAAAAAATTCAGAACATGTTCTTTATGAAATGGAGTTACTGTAGAAGAGATGAAAACTTGAAAAACAACAAATTTATAATAAGAAAAAAGCTTAAGAATCACATGGAGAAGAAGCGCTGGAAGTGCAAAGTGGATAAGTAAGTTGGAGAGAAGGCCACTCCCTTTTGAGATATAAAATGGTGGCCTAGAACATCAAAGGAAGAAGCTGAAACAAAGAGCAAACATACAAGAAGATGTAATTTATGTTGGAAAATTTGCAGATTCTTGGGCAATATATCCAGGAAAATCAATACACGCAGTTCAGATATTCAAGAGAAGAAAAGAACTGATAATTATTTTATTGATAGTAGTGAACAAATAATAGAAAGCCATCTCTTTTGAAGAAGAAAAGTCTGAAATTGAGCACAATGATAATAATCAGTTCATCATTGGATATTTTATCTCTTCCTTGCAAGTAGAAGACCATGGAAGAAGGGCTAAAGACTAAAATAAAGAAGACTGTCATTCAAGAATTCTCTTTTCAGTCAAGATACTTCCCTTTAAGGATTAAATAAAGCTCTTTCTGACTATATAAGCAGAGACTGCAAAACCCAGGTAACCTGTTTGGAAAATTTTAAACAAATGCAAATATAGCAAAACATAGAGATCAAGAAATAAGATCTAATTGGAATAAATTATTAGAGTTCAGTGAACCTTGTGTGTGTGTGTGTGTGTATAGACACACACAAATTGAAATATACATAAATATAAATAAGAGGTAGCATGATTTAGTGTCTAAGAGTTAGCTCTGCAGCTAGATTTTTTGAGTTTAAATCATACATGCACCACTTATCAGCTATGTCGATCTAAATCATGTTCATTTGACTGCTCATACCTCAGTTTCTATAAATTAGACACGATATTACTTACATGACTCATAGCCTTCACATAACATTAATTCATTTAATATTTATAAAGTTCTTAAAACATTGATTGTGTCATACTAAATACTAGATATTTATTAAATAAATTAATAAATAATGAATGATGAAGTGACTAGAACTGAGTAGTTTTTAGAAATTTCTAACAATCACATATGCAAACTATGTTTCAAAGTAACTTGCTCCAAATTAAACTATTGCAAGACAACACATCATAGGGAAAGAGACGTCACAGACAATAATGCTACTCATATGTAAGGTAGAAGGGGGTGATTATGGTGAAGCAATGGCTTCAGCATATTTTAAAGGCCTCATTTATTAGGGTTGAGGTGAGGAGGTTGTGAGACAAAGCACAGCGAATGTTCGTGAGAAAAGAGTTGCTATTGAGCAGTCCTAGAATGGTGGAGAGGTTTTTGTCTGAGTCAGGTACAGGGAAGACAGCTATTAAAGAAATGGAAAAGTTTAATCGAATTTTCAAATAAACAAAGAAAGAAAGAAAAGTGAATCAACAGCAAAACCAGAAAAGTTGGATCAGCAAAATTAGGAGAACAACAACAACAACAAAATAATAAAATACAATGAATTATTAAAATAAAACAAAAAGAATAAATCCAAATACAGCAGTTGTTTAACAATCATTGAGTTAAATCCTTTTAAGAGATTAAAACTGTTATGTTAGAATAAGCAATATTTCTGCACTATTTTTACAAATGCAGTTAATGGGCAGTAGGTACACTTTCTAAAGTATACGTATGCATTCATTTTTCTTAAAATGTTAGGAATAAAGGGATGGAGAAATCAATACCAGACAAGAGAAAACAGGAAGAGCAATATTATTTTTAGACAAAGTGGAAATTAAGGTTAAAAATACAAAAGGTAAACAGAACACCGCATAATAAATTAAGGAGCATATTTGTGATGGTTATTAAACACTCATAAAAATGAATGCAACAAAGAACATAATAGCTAAAGATACATAACAAATTACGTTGTTCAAAAATGAAAGGGGACTATAAATGCAATGTTACTAAAATATTTTAACATAACATTTTTCAGAATCAGAGACACCTATTAGAGTGCTTCTCAAATTACCCGTAGTAAAGCAGTCCCCCACCCACAATCAGGTTGGGCCTTTTGGAGGTGATTAGGTCACGAGGGACCCGCCATCATGAATGCAATTAGAGCCTTTAAAAAAGGGCTTGAACGAGCCTCTTGCTGCTTCTGCCAGTTGAGGACGCGTGGCAGTCACTATCTATGTGGAAGAGAAATCTGCCCTGTCCACCCTCACCAGGCACCAAATCTGCTAGTGTCTTGATCCGGGACTTTCCAGTCTCAAATTGTGAGCGATAAATTTCTATTGTTTATAAATTACCCAGTCTTTTGTTATAGTAGTCCAAATGGACTAAGGTACCACTTCACCTCAGCCAGATACCAACAGAAAAAAACACACCCTCTGTCAGGCCTCTGAGCCGAAGCTCAGCCATTGTAACCCTTGTGACCTGCACATATACAGATGGCCTGGAGGAGTCAAGAAGTCTGGAACGGCTGAAAAACCACAAAAGAAGTGCAACAGCCAGTTCCTGCCTTAATTGATTAACCTACCTTACGACATTCCACCACTATGACTTGTTCCTGCCCTACCCTAATTGACCAATCAACCCTGTGACATTCTTCTCCTGGACAATAAGTCCCATGATGTCTCCACCAGGCACCTTGTGAGCCCCTTCCCTGCTGACAACGGATAACCACCTCTAACTGTAACTTTCCACTGCCTACCCCCGTGCTATAAAGCTACCCCTCTCCTATCTCCCTTCCCTACCTCTCTTTTCTGACTCAGCCCACTTGCACCCAAGTGAGTAAACAGCCTTGTTGCTCACACAAAGCCTGCTTAAGTGGTCTTCTATACCGATACATGTGACACCCTCATCTTCACCATTAACCTCCCACTGTTATTTCCATAAAGCCTGGTGGTAAAAACATGGAAAGAGATAAAAATAAAATATATATATAATGGGTGACCACTTCTAACGAATTACTTTAATCTCAAAATGATTCCATTAAAAAGTGGGGAGAGTAATGGGGCCAAAATGGAAATAAGTTTCCTGCACTTCCTTGGATACCAGTAGATTGTGATGAGGTAACCACAGGTGCTTCTCCACTTACAATGGGGTTACTGCCTGATGAACCTGCTATAAGTTGACAATATCATGAATCAAAACTGTATTAAATATAAGTAACCTACCACACATCATAGCTTAGCTTAGCCTACCTTAAATGTGCTCAGAACTCTTAACATTAGCCCACAGTTAGGCAAAATCATCAAAAAAAAAAAAAAAAAAAAAGCCTATTTTGTAATAAAAGTGTGGAATATCTCATGTAATTAATTGAATACTGCAGTGAAAGCAAAAGATAGAATGGTTTTGTACCACTGTAAAGTTGAAAAATGTCTAAGTTGGGGACTATCTGTCGAGCAGGTCCTCCAGTAACATTTTGTTCAATGTTGTTTCCCTATATGAGAAAAGAAAAATTGATTCCAGCTGAGACCACTGTCTGTGTGGAGTTTGGACAATCTTCCCAGCACTCGAGTTTCCTCTGACATCCCAAAGACCTGTGTGTTAGGTGGATAAGAGTGTCTACATGGTGCCACTGGGAGTGAGTGTGGATGGGAGTGTGCCCTGCCTGCAAGGATGACGTCCTCTCCTGAGCTGGCTTATGTCTTGCATCTTGAACTGCTGGGATAGGTGCCAGCCACCTGCCACCCTGAACTGGAATAAGTGAGTTGAAAAACAAATGCATGAATGAGTGGATACAAGTGATTGTGAAATAAAAATGTGTAAAGTGTATTATATTTACACAAAGGCACACCAGTAAACAAGCAGTACAAAAACACTGAGTTTGACAAATTTGCTATTTATTTATTTAATTTTTTTGGTGATAAGAGGTGCTCCTTACAATTTGTCCTTTACAAAACCTTATTCCTTGATTTACCCACCACCTCTACAACCACAATTACTAGTCCCAGCTGCTAGGGAGGCTGAGGCAGGAGAATGGCGGGAACCCGAGAGGTGGCGCTTGCAGTGAGCGGTTATCACGCCAGTGCACTCCAGCCCGAGTGACAGAGCAAGACTCCGTCTCAAAAAAAAAAAAAAAAAGAAAAAATAATTATCTTACCTGTCGTTATTTTCTCTCTTTCTCTCTTTCTTTCGAGACGGAGTCTCGCTCTGTCGCCCGGACTGGAGTGCAGTGGCGCCATCTCGGCTTACTTCAAGCTCCGCCCCCCGGGTTCCCGCCATTCTCCTGCCTCAGCCTCGGACTGCAGGCGCCGCCGCGGCGCCGGCTGCTTTTTTGTATTTTGTTTAGTAGAGACGAGGTTTCGCCGTGTTAGCCAGGACGGTCTCCATCTCCTGATCTCGTGATCCGCCCGCCTCAGCCTCCCAAAGTGTATGTATAGCTCATCTTTATTTCAATATTAGAAGAGTTTTGGATCTTTACTTAGAAATTTGGTGATGTTTTTGTGACCAGAAATGTGCCATAGGAACTTTTTTATATCAATTTTTATTTATATCATTTAGCCTGTGGTAAAATTGATTTCATTTTACATCATTTCGTTTAAAGTCATAGTGTCAAAGAACCTAACAATGATGTTAATTGAGGCTTACTGGGTTAAATTCTAATACTTTAAGAAAATTATACAAAGTGATGTGCTAAAAATACCATAAACAAATCAAGGTGGAATATTTAAAATGTTCTAATTATCCATGGGCATTTAAGGGCGAAAATAGAAACATAGGAAATAAGCAAATAAATAAATACATCATCATTATAATATGGGAATAAAATGCAGGCTTACCTCAAATATATCAATAATTACTTTATGTTTAAATAACCTAAATATGCTAACCAAACTGACAGAGATAGATAGCATGAATTTTTTTAAGAAACAAACTTTACAGTGCTTACAAAAAAGTAATATCCAGTACAACAACATGGATAGTTTGAATATAAAGGAGGTAAAGGATATACAGTGCAAACATTAATCAAAAAAGCAAAAGTGGCTATGCTAATATTATATAAAGTAGATTTCAGAGAAAGGAAAATTACTAGACACAAGAATGATGAAAGTGTGAAGTTATAAGAAAGACGAAGATTCTAAATATAAAAGCACAAAATAAAATAGTTTCAAAAGACATGATGCAAAAACCGATAGAGTTAAAAGAAGTGAAAGAATCCACAATGAAATTCTTAATTAGACTGAGGATTTACCACACCAGTCCTAGCAATGCAGATAACGTCGACAGGAATGTAGAATGATGACACAACCAACTCACATACTCAGACTAACAACTATAGAATGTCCCTACCCAGTAACAGAAAAGTTATTTTTGCAAACACCATGAAACATTGGCCAAGAAAGATTATATTCTGGCCTATAAACCTCAAAAACTTAAACAACTTGAAATTGTCCAGAATATTTTCTATTCATAGAGTAATCAAACTAGAAATCAATAACAGTTACATTTTAAATTTTATTTATTTATTTATTTATGTTTTGAGATAGAAGTTTGCTCTTGTTGCCCAGGCTGGAGCTCAATGGCGCGATCTCGGCTCACTGCAACCTCTGCCTCTCGGGTTCAAGTAATTCTCCTGCCTCAGCCTCTCAAGTAGCTGGGACTACATGTAGGCATGTGCGCCACCACACCCGGCTAATTTTTGTATTTTTAGTAGAGATGGTGTTTCACCAAATTGGCCAGACGGGTCTCAAACTCCTGATCGCAGGTGGTCGACCTACCTCTGCCTCCCAAAGTACTGGGATTACAACTGTGGGCCACCCTAGAAATCAATAACAGAAAGATAAGAAAACAATCCTCAAACCCTTGGAAATGAAAAAAACACATCTAAAGAATCCATTGGTAAACTAGGCAGTGTTCTAGTGAGCTCAGGCTGCTATTAAGATACCACAGACCACATAACTTAAACAACAGACTTTTTTTTTTTTTACGGTTCTGGAGGCTGAGAAGTTGAAGATCGGGGTGCCAGATTGGCAGGGTTCCTCGTTTGGGCTCTCTTCTTGTCTTACAAGTGGCCATCTTCTCCTTGTTACCTCACAGGTGTAAAGAGAGATCATCTTTCTCACGTCTCTTCTCCTAAGGTCCCCAATCCCATTCAAGAGGGCCCGACACACATGGCCTTATCACCTTCCGAGGTCCTACCTCCTAACACCATCACACTGGGGGCCAGGACTTCAATATAAATTTTAAGGGGAAACACATATTCAAACCATAAAAGGAAGCCTCAAAGGAAGTTTTAAAAAATACATCAATCTAACTGAAAATGAGAATACAACATGTGACATTAAATGAGATGCAGTTAACACAAGAGAGAGCATAAAAATTATACTAGAAGGTAATGCTTTGTAAACTCAAACTACCAAAAGTCAACTAAGATAAAATAGATGATCTGAATAGCCCTTTACCTATTAAGAAAATAGACTGCATAATTTAAAAATGGTGTGGCATTTTCTTAAAGACACCATAAATGCAATTACCATTGTCATTATTGCCCAGATATTACACTCCTGGGCATTTATCCTGAAGAAATAAAGACTTAACGTCTCCACAAAAGAAAAGAAAAAAAGAAAAAAGAAAATAAATCTTGTGGACAATTGTTTATAGTAGCTTCATTCATAATAACAAAAATCTGAAAACAAACTGGATGTCTTTCAACAAATGGGTGGCTAAATACACTGTGGCACATTGCTATCATGGGATGGTACCCAGAAACCAAAAACAAGGATTTGTAGCAGAACAAAGTAGTTCAATATTCAAAGGAATAATGGTGAGTGAATAAAAAAAAACAAGCCTCAAAGTTAATGGATACTGTATGATTCCATTTCCATTTCCATAACCTCCTAGAATTAACAAAATTATAGAAATAGAAAAAAAAATTGGTGACGTCCAGGAGTTCTCAAGGGGGCTGTGAGGGTACAAGTACTGGGAGGGGACAAGTAGGTGTGGCTATGAAGGGCAGCATGAAGAATGTGTGCGCGAATGAACTTCTGTGTCTTGACTGTATTGACATCAGTATTCTGGTTGTGATAATGTACTACACTTCTGTGAAATAGTAACTTTGGGGTAAAATTTTAAAAAAGATACAAAGGGTCTTTGTGTATTACTTCTTTTTCTCTCTCTCTTTTTTTTTCTTTTTTTGAGACAGAGTCTCACTCCGTCACCCAGGGTGGAGTTCAGTGGCACAATCTCTGCTCACTGCAACCTCCATCTAGCAAGTCTCATGTCCCAGCCTCTCGAGTAGCTGGGATTACAGGCATCCATGCCCAGGTAATTTTTGTATTTTTAGTAGTTACAGGGTTTCACCATGTTGGCCAGGTTGGTCTTGAACTCCTGACCTCAAGTGATCTGCCCGCCTTGGCCTCCCAAAGTACTAGAATTACAGGCATGAGCCACCATGCCTGGCCTGTATGAATTCTTAAAACTGTATTGAATCTACAATCATCTCAAAACAACAACAAAAAAATTTAGTCAAAAAAATAAGGAAATGAAGCTCAGAAAAATTGTCAGATTCCTCCACAGCAAATTTTGTACAGGATATCAATACATAATACACAAGTTAGGTTTACAATGAAAAATCACTAAACTTATAAAAACTGATTAGCAGGACATGAGACACAAATGTTAAATAAAGAGTAACAGCTAACACTGATGAAAACTTAGAGATTCTTACATCATCTATGGTTCAAGTTTTTTTATACCAATAAAATGGTTTTTTAAACAAATAAACAATAGTTTTTTAAGCAAAATATATGAACAAGTGAAATAAAGAAACAAGCAGCAGCTGAGGACAATGAAAGGGAGGGAAAAAAGCAACAATAAACCCTATCCCCACACCAGAAATCTTAATTCCTTCTTTAGTACATTAAAATCCTGCTCATCTAAATTTCAAAAAGAGTATTACCCTCAGCTTCAACTCTTTCAGGAATTCATTGACATCAAAAGAGATACACTGGGAAATAGTCCCTTTTGTGAGCTCTCCTCTGTCCCAATTATGATTCTGAAATATTGATCATTGCTACTTCCAGGAATAGCCACTTGGCCCTTGGAAGATGGCATTACAATGTGTCATAAATGCTCAGTAAAGGAATAGAGACCTGGTAAGAGGAAACGATATCGCTGAGGAAATCAATATAAGAAAGCTTGGCGTGTAGTCACTTGTACTAAATAATTTATAAGTGCAAGAGCAATAGCTGCAAAGGTAGACCAGCTAGGAGTCCATCCTTCTTGATGTTTTAAGTAAGACTGCAGTCAGGAGACAGGGGCTTCTCCAGCTCTACCTTGGCTGCGTGTTCATGGGTCCACTTTGCTCAGCTGCAAGCATGGATCATAAAAGCTTGTTCCATAAGGCTCAGAGTTATTGTGAGAACACAATGAGAAAGCCTATGGAGAACATATTGAAAATTTGAAAATCAACTTAATATTGATATGCTTCCTAATTGTTGTGTATTTTTCTTTTGACTCTGAGCAAGATTCCATGTTCATCTCCTATTATGCTCCTGGGCATCTTTAAAACTATCTAAGTAATTACATAACATTGGATTATAGGAAAACAAAATTAAAGAAGGCCAAAAAATCTAATATTTGTTACATGTGTTTTATGAGATCTATATTATTCCTTGGGTATTTTGTGGATGGATTATTTCAGCATTATCTGGCTATTTCGCTTGTTGAAATCTTCATGCATCTTTTTTCCTTATAATTAAAGTATATTCTAAGTATGAAATAAGTAATCCATAACTAACTAATGGAATGAAATAATTAACTGGTTCTCAACAAGACTGAGAATTCCTATTCTGTGGTTTCTGACCTGACTTTAAACTTTGTTCTTGCCAGTCAGTAATCTGGAGAGTCCTAGATCTTAAGCAAGGTGGCTTGATGAACAATGTTGTCTTTCTGGGCCTGAATTAGCACTACATTTGGATAAATTTCTAGCTTTTGACGCTACTATAAAATGTTTATGAAACTTTTAATCTAACATGTCGTATTTGTAGTGTTAGTACTCCTTGTTGGTTACTTCCACATAAATAATTTACCTGTGAGAAACTGAGATTTTACAAGGTTAGTTGAATAGCACCAGGCTATGCCTCTAGGAAACTGTAAAAAAAGAATTCACATCTTGGTAATATGACACCAAATTCTGTGTGTTTCTTCTTTATTCTTGCATCCTAAAATTTTTAAATGATGTACCTTGAGTCCTTTCTCTGTAGCTCACACCTGAAAATTAATAATAAGCAAAACTTTCACTGAAAAAATCTAAATAGAGGCACATTACCATACTTTTCACAAAAGACGACAAAGAAATAGACTTGAGGATCAGTTTCCAAATCATGTAGACAGGGTTCCTTTTATGTGCCATCGCATATATTTTTTGAAAGCAATAGATGGTATTATTAAGAGTCACTGTACTAATATATAAAAATGAACACTTGTTTATCCTGTAGGAAATAGGACTTGTTTATACATTAAATTCAAGCATGAATATTTTACAGGAATCACTTATCTGAACTAAATTGAATTCTGATGTCCTTGTCATTAATTTATGTTAAACTTGTGTTCATCAGTTGAAAGATTAAAGCTTCTCACTTAAGAAAAAAAAATGTGGAAGATTTGAAAGTAAAACTGTGATCGTTTAAAATCTTCTTGAACCATTTTTTAAGATAAATTATACCAATCATTTGCAAAATGGGGCATATAAATAAAATGTAATCACTCCAGTTCATCTGTGCAGACAGTTTCTGTGAACAACAGCTAGATATCCTTGGAAGGATGGATTCCCCACCCTTCCTGTACTTTGGTATCTAGTCCACAAGCTATTTAGGTATATGTGGCACAGTTTGTCTATACATATGGCACGGACTGCACCATATAAACAGAAAACCAGACGAATCAATAAAGCAACGAACAATCCTTTAGAAGTGTATTATTAGAAACAGATTGTCTAATGAAAGTTAAAAAAAAAAGTCTCCCAGTAGCTGTGTTTAGGATGTTTAATATGCAAACATATGAGTCTAGAGAGTGGGACTAAATCGTCCTCTTATAATCAACCATATTCTGCTTGCTTATATTGTTTTTAATTTTTCTCTTAGATTAATTTGTCTCATCACATTGTTGTTACATTTCAATCTGAAACCTACCATCTGCCTGTAGCCAAAGTGAACTGATTCAGACTTGGAGATGCTCAAACACTTTTGAAGAATAGTCAAAGCCAGTCAGGCTAAATGTTTTTGAAGAGTCAGCCAGTAACCCAATGGGAAAACTCATTGCTATTTGTTTCAACCATTTAGAATCATAGTGAATGTTTCAAAGTCTGTAAAATATTTTATAATGAACTATAAACTTATCATTTCGTTTTTATTAAAATATGTATTTCTAATGGTCTGTTTTCAGAGTGCATTGTTGCAAACATAAATGTTTTCTAAATTTAGACAAAAAGATCCCATATTGTTCAATATATTTATATAATAGAGATATATGTTATATATATAATCACATATATACCTTTGCAATGAAATAGTGTTATCATTTTGGAGCATAGCTTTAAAATTGTAAAAGGCTTAATATCTAGTGGTTTAAAAAAATGATAAGGCAGATATTTCTCATGATCTCACATTTTTACATTTAGGATTCTGAAATTAAACAAATTGTTCAAAGTTTAAAGTTTTAAAGTGTCGTAGTGAACTAAAAGTTTAACCAATATCTAATGTCACAGGCTAAAATCCAATTTTGTCACAAAATGCTTTATTTTTTGATAAATTACCGATAATATTCAAGAGAATATTTTAAAGATCTAGCAGTCCTAAAACTAAAATTCTACTACACTTCTTTTAAACATCAACATCTACTTTTCTCATTAAATTCAGTGACATGCTATTTAAATTGAAGTAGATCTTGCTTGCATTACAGTTATTTTTGAACACTTATAATGTTGGTTTTGTAATGAATTATAATTCAATTAGTTTTAGCTTTGTTTTTTCACATGGTAACAGTTTATCATTAGGGCTGTCTTTTTTTATTTTTATTTTTTGTTTGTTTGTTTTGTTTTCCAATTAAGGTTTAGTGCTGCTTGGTTTTATGAAAGGAAAATAAATCTTGGGACCCCAAAATCACTAAGCCAAAGGGAAAAGGCAAGCTGGGAACTGTGTCAGGAAAACCGGACTCCTATTTTATTCTTAAATAAGATTAATAGGATTACTACAAAGATAAAAATGCTACATACCTCCCTCACAAATTGGCTATGAGGAAATTCCTTGTAGGCTTCAAGATCTTTACCCTTAAATAGTTGTGTTGAATTTTACCCTGACAATGTCAGTTGATAGCTTCTCTTCACAGGTGCAGGACAAAAGACAAAACTCAAAGTCATCCCTCTGCTCACCTAGACAAATGCATACTTGGTTGCTTCTCTGATGTGAAAATGGAGATCCACTGAGTCAGAACAAAGGCATTAATGACTATTTCTCTAGTGACTGTCCCCCCAACATGTAAATTGTGTGTTTGGTGAAAGGCTGACCAAAGACTCAAAAGAATGATACCCTCTGTTTCTTATCTATCCATAGTGTTTAAACATTTCTTTCTCTTTCCACAATATCCATCCTTTCGTCTTTAAATAGAAGCCCTCAAAATTATCTTTTGAGAAGGGCAAGACCGGCCTCCTGAGCATGCATCCTTAACTTGGCAAAATAACTTTCTAAATTGATTTGAGATTTGTCTCGGATACTTTTGGTTCAGTTTCATTTACTAATAGAAGAAATGAATAGGAAAGAAGACTCTAAAAGGAAGAAATGGGGAACTGGGAAGAATGATAAAAGAGGAATGAAGAAGAAAAGCTTTCAAGAGAATGAATGCATATCGCTAGAAGAATGTGGTATTTAAAAGAAGCACTAACTCCATGAAAGGGAAGAGAGTCGGGGGACAGGGAGAGAAAGAGCAAATGAGGAAGTTTCCCATTAATTAGGGGATAACTTCAACTCAGGACAAGACATGCTCTGAGGAATGGAGATGTTGTTGAACAGAGGCAAACTCTGAAATATTAAGGAGGCTTATCTTGAGCTAAACATGAGTGACCAAGGTCCAGGGCATAGTCTCAAGAGGTTCTGAGAACATGTGCCCAAGGTGGTTGGGTTACAGCTTAGGGGGATGGAGGTTACAGGCAGACATCAGTCAATACATACAAGGTGTACGTTGATTTGGAGGAGAAAGGCAGGACAACTTGCAGGAGGCTTCCAGGTCATAGGTAGATTTAATGATTTTCTGATTGGTAATTGGTTGAAAGGGTTAAGCTCTCCCTGAAGAGCTGAAGTCAGCAGAAAGAAATGCTTGTAGTTAAGATTAGAAGGGTTTTGGAAGCCAAGGTTTTTGTTATGCAGATGAAGCCTCCAGGTATCAGGCTTCAGAGAGAATAGATGGTAAATGTCTTATATCAGACCCAATAGGTACAAGACTTTTAGTTAATTCTCTCCTGGATCAGGAAAATACCTGGAAATGGGATAAGAATTCTCTATAGAATGTAAATTTCCCCACAAGAAGCAGCTTTGCAGGACCATTTCAAAATAGGTCAAAGAAATGTATTTTGGGGTAAAATACTTTGATTTCTTTCAGGGCCTGCTGTCATGATTCTACACTGGAGTCAAGTTGGAATTTGGCATCTTATTGCTACAAAGAGTCCATTTTGTCAGTCTTAATATTTCTGGTTTAGTGTTAATGCTGGTCAGTTGTGCCTGAATTTCAAAGGGCGGGGGAGATAATGAGACATGTCCAACTCTCGCTTCCCATCACAGCCTGAACTAGTTTCTTAGATTTCCTTTGGAATGCCATTGGCTGACAGGAGGAGTCTGTTCAGTTGGCTGGGGCTTAGCATTTAATTTTGGTTTACTTAGGTGATGTGCCACAGCCTAAGAAGTGATAAAGGAAAACCATAGGCACATTGCCATGTAACAAATAAACATTAACACATTTGCACATAGAAGAAAGGGAGCTCTTATAAAGGTTTCCTGGTAAATAAATCTGATCTTAGCTAAAATCAAATGTTTTAAAAAGTAAGGAGAGAATAAAACACAGAGCTACTAGTTCAATGAGGGGGAAACTCACTTGTTCTGAAGTGAGAACAAGTGAACTGAAGGGGAAAGACACTTGTTCTTTCTTTATCAGGTCAGAGGTGTCTGAGCTTCCAAATAAAGTCATTAAAATATTATACATTGAGATAGTGGTCCTCCTTGGCACCTCAGAATCCTTGGAAAGTGCTATGCACAAGTCAAATGGAATGATACTGAGGCTCAGCAGTCACAAGGGAGAAAAAATTATGTTTTGCTGTAAAGTCAGGCTTTTTTCCAAAATAAATGGAAAAAACTTATTCTTAAATGATTTTCATGGTTGATGGTTATTAAAGGAGGTTTTCTGATTTCCATACTCAGGATGGTCATGCTATAAATATACAATTTCTAATATAAACATATTAAAATTAAATACAAAGTGACTCATTATTTTATTAATTTAAAAGACATTGACTGCTAGTAAAAAATTCAAATATAGAAAAGAAAGGGATTCCACTCCCCTTGTGATGATCTATTTTTAGACTGAGGTTTGACAGGGCTTTAAAACCAGAACCAGGTGACTGACTGACATCCAAATTGAAAACTAAAACCACTCAAGTTTTGTAGAAAAGCAGTTGGGTTGGAAGTTAGGATTGAATTGAGACTGAAAGCACTCTAAAATAAAATAACAGTCTGAAACCACGCTCACCCTTTACCTGTAGCTGAAAATTCACCAGCCAAGAGTAATCTTTAAATTTTCCTTGCCCTTAGTAGCTGTATGGACTAAGGAGATTTTTAAAACTTGAGGACCATTTTAAATTGGCTGAACCACATGATAAAATTATCTTAGAATATATAATGCAGGAATGACAGGATTGCAATGACAGGAACTGAAGCAGCAAACAGGATAATAGAATACAGTAAACAAAAGTAAATGTTTCTGCATTCATTCTGCTCTTTGACCTTCCCTCAAACTCACGCCTGACTTGTTTTCCATTTCTGCTGATTCCCTAATTGTATCAAGGCTTACTATGCTGTAGGTGCTTTGCTGGACTCCAGGGACAAAATGAATGATATAGAATAAAAGTGCCTTTGAAATTGGATCTGTCCAGAATATGAGTTCTCCATTAATGTAGTCTCCAACATTTGATACGTTAATGAACATCACTTAGCCTCAATTACGTTATCTAAAAATGAAAATAACTCATTCTTCTCAAAGATAAGTGAACTAGTGTATCTTAATCCCTTAGATTGAACATCGTCTGGTCCACAGTCATTCCACAAATGTTAGAAATATGTTCTTATGTTTCAGAAATTCATTATGAATTTGTCCAAAACCCACATACTAGATCTTAATGTATTATCTTCAAGAAGAGAAATTGCTAAATGAAAATATAAAAGTGTAGCATCATTAGGATTGCAGTTTATTCACGTCTGCTGTTCAAACCCATATCTAAATCAGTCCCTTTGGTCACCTTCCATAATAAACTAAAAATAATAATAATAATAAATAATATAATACTATATAATAAATGTGAATAATAATAATAAACTAAAAATGAATAAGTACATTATTGTTTGACCACTTTTTATACGCTAGAAGAGTTGTTAGTTAAAATCCGATGAAAGGCTACTTTAGAAAATGTTTTCTCCCTGAGAGATGGAAATTTCCCCTTTTGTATTCAGTCCTTCCCGAAAGTCCAAGATGCTGATGTAAAGATATAATGACCAAAACCATAGCAGACATCCTGTAAATAAAGGG
>NW_016804788.1:25738-29975 GCF_001698545.2 Rhinopithecus bieti | reverse complement strand
ATAATACTATATAATAAATGTGAATAATAATAATAAACTAAAATGAATAAGTACATTATTGTTTGACCACTTTTATACGCTAGAAGAGTTGTTAGTTAAAATCCGATGAAAGGCTACTTTAGAAAATGTTTTCTCCCTGAGAGATGGAAATTTCCCCTTTTGTATTCAGTCCTTCCCGAAAGTCCAAGATGCTGATGTAAAGATATAATGACCAAAACCATAGCAGACATCCTGTAAATAAAGGGCAAGACCCCAGAGAACTGCCAAGGTGCTGACCAGTCTCTCCAGCGTAATTGAAACGTGCACGGCACTGACAGTGCTTAACTCTACATTTTTACGCAAGAGAAAGAAATGTTATTATTGTTTAAGTCAACATTAGTCAGACGATCTGTTATTTAAACTTTAGTCACTCAGCCATTATTTCTTTGAGTATTTTTTTCAGACCCACAATTTTTTTCTGTCTTTCCTGGATGCTGGTAACACCCATTTTAGATCTTCGTTACAATCTCCACGGCCCCTGAAGCGCTATTATTTTTTTTCCAGTTTATTTTCTGTCTGTTGATCATACTGGAAAATGTTTATGTTTTCAAGTTCTTTGCTTTTGAGTCCTCCTTTAAATTTTTTATTTCAGTTATCATGTTTATAGTTTGAAAATATCCATGTGATTCTCTTTTATATCTTAAATAATTTTGTTTTATATATTAAATAATTTTCATGGCTGATGGATATTAAAGGAGGTTCTGTGATTTCCCTAGTCAGAATGATCATGCCATAATATATAATAACTCCTAACATAAACAAATGTATATCTTCTATTTCTTGCTGGAATTTGCCATGTTTTTGCTAAAACTTTATATTTTTATTGGATTTTAAAATCTTAAAAGCAATGATAGAAAAGTGGGAATTCAAATGAGAGTAGATTTCTCATCAAATATCTGTGAGGTTCCAGGATCAGTGGCATAATATTGTTTAAGTCTAGCCAAAATAAGGAGGGGGGGACAGTCCATTCAGAATTCTGTCATGAAAATATCCTTTAAGAATGAAGGGGAAATCAAGAAATCCTCATGTTTAAAACAAAACTAAAAAAAAAAAAAAAAAGAAAGAAACTAAAACCCTAAGAGTTTTGAGATTTGTAACCACAACACTTATCCTAAGAAAACAGTTAAAGAACATCTCTAAACAGAAAGAAAACAGTAAAAGAGAATATCTTGGAAGATCAGGAAGAAAAGAAGTTCAAAGTTAGTGTAACTATGGGGAAACACAGCAGGTTTCTTCTTTTGAGATTTCTAAATTATACCTAATGGTTGAAGCAAAGATTGTATAACTAAATATATAAAGAGGAAATATTTAAGATAGTTATCTTTTAAATAAAAAAGACCAAAAGAATCTGCAAGGAAGTTAAGTGTTTTTCACTTCACTGAAACTGGTATGATCAGATGCCAATAGATGGCAATAAGTTATATATTTATAATGTAATATGAAGAACAACTCCTTAAAAAAGCCATACAAAGAAATACACATAATACACTGTAAATAAATTATAATGGAATTTAAAAATATATGCAAGTAATCCACAGGAAAGCAGGATTATAAAAGGGAAATAAAAAACAGAGGTCAAAACAGAAAATAAAATAAAATGGCAAATATAAACCCTAAAATACCAATAATTACATTAAATGTAAGCAGTCTAAACACACTAATTAAAAACAGAGATGGCAAAGTGAAATTTGCAAAAAACAAAACAAAACAAAAAAACAGCAGCAAACATGACCCAAAGGTCCACAAGAAACTGAATTCAAATATTTGAAGGTTGAAAGTAAAAGGAAGGAAAATTTATATCATACAAGTGCTAATAAAAAGAAAGCAGGAATGACTATATTAATATAAAATAAAGACTCCAGAACAAAGAAAAATTACCAGATGCAAAGAGAAACATTATATGATCAAAGGGTAAATCTACTAAGAAAACATAGCAATCCCGAATGTGCATGTGCCAAATAAAAATGCTGAAATGTATGTGAAACAAAAATTTAATTAACAGAGATAGACAAATTCACCATTACAGTTGGAGAATTCAACCCTCTTCTCTCAACAATTGGTGAAATTAGACAT
Organism: Rhinopithecus bieti; assembly: GCF_001698545.2. Classification (NCBI taxonomy): domain Eukaryota; kingdom Metazoa; phylum Chordata; class Mammalia; order Primates; family Cercopithecidae; genus Rhinopithecus; species Rhinopithecus bieti. The sequence goes on along the minus strand of NW_016804788.1, from coordinate 27,863 downwards.
AAAATCAGTAAGGATATAGAAGAACTTACCACCACAAACCAAAGGATCTTTCAGACATTTATAGAACGTGCCACCTAAGAACAGCAGACCAAACATTCTTTTAAAATGTCCATAAAATAGATAAGATATACCATATTCTAGGTCATAAAATATTCATGAACAAATTTAAAGTAATTGCAGTTATACTGAGTATGTTCTCTAACTACAATGGAATAAATCTATAACAAAAAGAAAACAATAATGAAAAGAAAAATTGCCAAACCCTTGGAAAGTAAGCAACACACTTCAAAATAATCCAAGACTGAGAAAACCTCAAGGGAAATAGAAAATACATTGAACTGAGTGAAAATGAAAATAAAAGGTGTCAAAAATTGCAGTAAAGCAGTGCAGAGAGAAACTTTATAGCGCTAAATGCATATACTAGAGAATAAGACAAATTTCAAATCGATAATCTAAATTCCTAAATCAATAACATAAAAATGAAGAGCAAAATAAACTCAAAGCCGACAGAAGAAGGAATAAATATAAAAGTAAAAATCAATAAAATTGATAAAAGAAAACCATAAGGAAAATAAAATAACACTAGTTCTTTGAAAAAAAGTCAATAAAACTAGAGCATGGTTAGCAAAACTGACAAAGAAAATAGAAGACAAAACTACCAACATCATAAATAAAACAGGGCATATCACACAGACTACAGACAACAAAGAGAAAATAAAAGAATACTGTAAGTAATCCTCTACATGTAAATTTCAAAATTTAGGTTAAAAGAACTAATTTTAAAAACTACAACTCATGGAATGTAAGTATCTCCTATTTAAGAATTTTGAATTTTAAATTTTAAAAAATTTGAGAAAGAAATCTGCTGGCAATATCGTTTCCCTAGAGAACTCTATCAGGAGCTTAAAGAAAATATAGCACTAATTCTATACATCTCTTCCAGGAAAATACTAGTTAATTCTTTCCAATCCATGTTATGAAACTGATGTTACCCTGAAACCAAAACCAGACAAATGTAGTACAAAGAAAAAAGAAAAGAAAAAAACCAGAACACAGCAAGCAGATAAATATATTCTACAAATATAGATGTAAACATTCTTAATAAAGTATTAGCCAGTAGAAACTGCCATTATATACAATAAATTAAATAAACATCATTACAAACTGGAGTTTATTGCAGCCAATCAAGATTGCTTGAGTATTCAAAAATCAAGTAATATAATCCACCATATTAATAGGCTAAAAAAAAACCTCAAATAATCATATAATCAATGCAAAAATAGCCTTTGACAAATTGAACCTGTATTTATGATAAAAATTCTCAGAAGAGATAAGAATATAGAGCAGCCTTCTCAACTTGAAAAAGTGCAACACACACACACACACACACACACACAAAGTACAGCAAGTGTCATACTTGATAATGAACGACGAAATGATTTTCCCCTAATATTGGAAACAAGGTGTCCCCGTCATCATTTTTATTCCACATAGTGCTGGAAGTTTTAGCTGGTGCAGTAAGGCAAACAATGAAAATAAATGTATACAGATTGAAATGGAAAAAATGAAACTGTACTTGTTTGCAAATGGCATGATTTCACGAGTAGATAATCCCAAGCAATTCGTACACACACACCCCCCACACACACTGAAACTAATAAGTGAGTTCTGCAAGTTTCCACAGACAAAATAAGGATACACAAACCAATTGCCCTTCTATGTAATAGCAATTAGCATATGAAGACAAAAATTAAAAATACAATGCCATTTGTAACTGCTAAGAAAAAAGTCAAGGTGTATTTCTAACAAAACATCCACAAGACTTCAGTGCTGCAATTGCACATGTCTGAAGAGAGAAATAAAAAAGGAGCTGCATAGACTGAGACATCATGTTCATGGAGTGAAAGTCCAAAACATAGTAAAGATGTCAATTACCTAAAACCTGATATATATGTTTCACATAATTTTATCAAAATCCAGCAAGATGGTTTTGGACATTAGCTTGAATTCTAAAATGTTTACAGAAAACTCAAATGAACTGTCATACCTAAAACAACTTAAAATAGAATAAAGTAGCAGGAATCAGTCCACCTAATTTCAAGATATATTTTAATATATATATTAT
>NW_016804788.1:6274-25397 GCF_001698545.2 Rhinopithecus bieti | reverse complement strand
TAATATATATTATAATCTATAGCAATCAAGGTAGTGTTGTATCGATCAAGGGATAAACACGTATTTCAATGGAAAAGAACAGAGAACTAGAAATAAACCTACAAAAATGTACCAAACGGATGTTTGACATAGTGCAAAAGCAATTCAATTGAGGAAAGATGTTCTTTTCAACAAATACTGATTGAACGATCAGACATTTATTATCAAAGTTATCAAAGTCTCACATCTCATTAAAAATTAAAAACGGATCATAAATTTAAATTTAAAATATAAAACTATGGAAACTTTCAGGGAAAAAAATATATAGAAAATATTCAGGACCTAGGGCTAGGCACATTCTTAGACCTGACACCAAAAGGACAATAGATAAAAGAAAAACAAAAGACAAAGTAAATTTCATCAAAATTCAAAACTTTTGCCCTGGTAATGGGATGAAAAGACAATATTTGGAGTATGAAAGCACATATCTGACAACGCACTATTAATCAACACAGATATAAAACACATGAATTTATAATTATCTAACAATAAATACCGTTAATACTGATAATGCTATTATGTATACATGTTTTAATTATATACAGAAAATAGCATATAATGTGTGAAAAGAATAGATCTGAAAGAGCAGAGTTTACTCAAGAACTGAAATTACTTTTGTATAATCAGAATAGTGGAACTGTATAAGTAATAAGTGAAGCCAAAAAATATGTAGAAAATGACTGCATGCAATATTGATTGCCGCCCTTTACCTTATATCAAAAACAAATGATTCTTTTAAATTGCTATTTGCTAGGATGCAACATAATTTATTTTATATTTTTTAATTATTATTTTTTCAGGAGATGGCATAAGGTAAACTTGATACAATTTTGAATTCCAGGAGAAAATTTACTTAAGAAATAAAAGTCTGATATAAGTAATGGAAATGCAAATGTATGGGAAATGATGTAAGTGGGGTTTTTTTATTATTTAGAAAAGTAATGTCTATAGGACTTACCTGATTGGATGCAGTAACTTAAGGATAAAGAGAAATCAGCAATGCTTCCAGATTTGTGAATTGGACTTGTTAGATGTTTGTGCTATCCAATCAGAAATTAGGTAGAGAACAGGTAAAATGCAAGTTGGGGAGGAAGAAGGATGCCATCAGCTTCGCATGGTGAGTTGCAGCTCCTGAGGCTTACTTAGCGGGGAACATCTGATATAATACATTCGTATTCTGAAGGACCATTTAAATGGTGCAGGATATATCTGTGATACTGAAAGCCAAAACTTCTTGATAAATAATGTCAGAAATGTGTCCAAGTGTGATTCAGTTGCTTGCCTTAAATAATGTATAGTTAGGAAAACAATGATTTGAAAAGATGAGCAAATACAAATTTTGGACATCAACTTATTTGCTAATAACCATTGTCTGCTGTTCTCAATTATTGACCAAACAAAATTGAGTAGCTGGAAGCTGCCAATGGCATGACGTGCTGGAATAGCTGAGGGAGAGTTCTTGCAGTCATTGAGAGTTGGTTCCTTGAGGCTTACTCTGAATTACTGTAATGAAAGTCATCAATCCTATTTTCAGATATGAGCACTGATTCTTCCTCTGTTTATAAAAAGCCCTGGAATCTGCATCCTCAGTACAAGTAATGCTAGATTACCAATAGAGATGGAGTTTTAAATATTTTAAGAGAAAAAAATATTGAATTCCTACTTAGGAACTGGATTTCATGATTCTGTCTGTATAATAGTTTTAATCTTCTTTCTGTGTTGCCTTCCTTCCTGAACTCTCCAATTTTTAAACTATCAATCCTGAACAGAAACTCTCCAGGCCATATTATCCAACCCTGATGATGTGTACAGGCATTTAAGCTTCCTATTTCCATATAAATGGTGCCATCATTTCTAGTTCATCTTCCTACCTGGCTTCACTGCTTCCTCATTCAAACTCTCCTACACAGTGTCTCGACTTTCTAAAGGCACTTCTCATTATGTCCCATCCTGCCAAGAATCTTTTCATGCTTCCTTATTTTGTTTATATAATAAATTATTTTTCATGTCAGTTAAAACTGTGTACTATAGCCCAAGCACGATTTTCCTATTTACATTCCTGTCCTTTCCCTGATACACATTTTCTAGTCAAGTTAAAGTTTTTATTCTACCCAGAAAATTCCATGGGTATCCTGTCTCTTGACTTTGCTCACGTTGTCATGTCCACCTAAATTACTTCTCTCTCTTTCCATTGTAATCTTATTCATCTTGCAGTCTAAACCAAAACTTTTGGATTTTCCCCAATTTTCTAAACAGAAATATGTTGTTTTAGTTTTAATATTCCCTCACTTATTTATATTTCTATCATAGAATCTGTCATATTCTTTTATGTGTTAAATTGTGCAGATATTCAAATATTCTACTATTTGAGCATGAACTCTGAGGAGGCTTGCTATAATCTTACATGACTGCTGAATTTCTTATAGATAGCAAACCTTTAATAAATGCTGAATGAGTTAAATGAGTTTCCGTAATAATAGAGTCCTTCCCTAAATGTCATATGTCTCTCTAGAGGTATGTTATGTTCTGTCATTTAATGTTCTCTATTTCCAAACACTTAGAGGGCACATTTTAGTGGGGTTTTTGTTATTGCTGTTGTTGTTTTTGTTTCTTGTTTGTTTGTGAGATGAAGTCTCGCTCTGTTTCCCAGGCTGGAGTGCAGTGGCATGATCTCGGCTTACTGCAAACCTTACCTCCCAGGTTCAAGCATTTCTCCTGCTTCAGCCTCCTGAGTAGCTGGGATTACAGGGACCCACAACCATGCCTCACTAATTTTGTGTTTTTAGTAGAGACAGAGTTTCTCCATGTTGGCCAGGCTGGTCTTGAACTCCTGACCTTAGGTGATCCACCTGCTCTGGTACTGGAATTATAGGTGTGCTGGAATTACAGGCATGAGCCGCTGCACCCAGCCCATTTTAGTTTTTTTAGGACACAAATGTTGTAGTCGTTATTGAGTCTTCATTCAAAATTATAGTATATAGACAAATCTCATATAAGGTAGACACCTCCTTTGAAGTATCTCACACTTATTCTTTATTTTTACAAAACTGTTTAATTTTATTTTTAGAGATAGGCTCTCCCTATATTGCGTAGGCTGGACTGAAACTTCCAGTCTCAGAGGATTCTCCCACCTCAGTCTCCCCATTAGCTGGGACTACAGGCGTGTACCTTGGTGCCAGGCTTGATTTATTCTTTTATCAATTTCTAATGCTACTACCCTAATTTCATACCTTAGGCTCTTCATTGTGACCACCTTTGTAATTTTGATAGTGAATAAGGAAGAAAAGGCTGTTTCGTACTAGATGTATTTACTGGTCAGTGATCACCATTCTCATAGTCCTATGAGAAGAGGTTTCATTTAGATTCCATCTAAAGAGACATCTCTAGTTGATGATTGTATCAGTCCATTTTCATACTGTTATAAATAACTGCCCGAGACTGGGTAATTTATAAAGAAAAGAGGTTTAATAGAATCACAGTTCTGCATGGCTGGGGAGGCCTCAGGAAACTTACATTCATGGAGGAAAGGGAAGCAGACACACCTTACGTGGTGGCAGACCACGTATTCACCCAAATCTCATCTTGCTCCCAGCGTTAAGGGAGGAACCTGGTGGGAAGTGATTGGATTATGGGGGCGGTTTCCCCCGTGCTGTTCTCATGAGAGGGAGGTTCCTCCCTTAACGCCGGGGGCAAGATGAAATTTGGGTGGGGACTCAAAGCTAAACCATATCAGTGATATTTTAAATCATACATTCTAGTCCTCCGCAAAATACACCAAGAAGTGGGGTATGAATCTGTTGCAAGGATAGTTAATATACAGAAATATCAGTGACCGATGATTGACCTTGCATGAAATGATAAACTAGCCTAATCGGATGGATCCTGTCATGTGGGAGTTTGAAGAGAGAAACAGAAATCAAATAGGACAGTTAAATTCAGAAACTAAAACAGAGAGGGAACTATAGCAAATCGTTGATGTGATGAATTGGAGAAATAAACTGTGAGGCAAATAAAACATATAAAAAGTAGACAGTAAGGAAGTTAACTGAGAATAATGGAGAATGGCATACAGCCAGGGGGAATGGCAAAATTAATTAATCATGGCGTAAGAAAAACATCTACCCAGTACTGCAGCTGTGGTTCCTAGAACTGTGTCCTCCTCTGAAATCTCCTCCACAGTCAGTATCCATTAGACACCGTTCTAATGCTATTTTTGTCCAGTAAAAGCTCAAGATGTTTGTTTGTTTGTTTGTGTTTCATTATATAGATGTTATAAAAATTCTCCTTTATTTGAAGTAATTCATTATTTTTTACTCCTGTCAGCAAACAAGTAAAAAAATGAGTAACAAACAAAAAGCCCTACCAAATTCCAAAGCAGAGCTTTTCAAGTTTTATTGCACATTGGAATCACCTAGAAAGCCATTCAAACTCTTGATGTCCAGATCAGGTCAACCTCACTATCAATTAAATTTAAACTCTGGGACTGAGATCTATGAGTATTTTTTTAAACTGCCTAGTTGAATCCAATGTGAGACCACATTTGAGGCTCAGGGCTTTCAAGGAGTAGTTTTCAAACAGCATATATCAGAATCAGCTGTAGAAATTGTTAAAACAGTGTTCAGTCCCCTTGTCAGATTCCAACTAGAAAGCAATTCCTACATCATCTCTAGATGAAGAATGTGGTCACCTCACAAAATTTATGTTCATTACTTTCAACGATTCTTCTGCCACTCTCGTTTTCTTTAAATTTATGACTACATATAGATTCCAGCATTCACAGTGGGGGCAAAGAGAAAATCTAACCTGGAATAAAAAAGAATGTGCACCAACAAATTTAAAGGCATTACTAATGTCTTTCCATAGACATTTATGGACTATACATAAGAATGGATTATGGCTGTGCATGCAAAAGAAGGAGGAACATAATTTTAGACATGGCTTAATTTATTCGCATTGTGCAATTGACCAAGGTCCTAAATTTAACATTTCACTCTGACCAAATGAGAACAGTGCTACTTATTTATATGATCAGTTCAACATGCCTCAACAAGTTTGAGATGACAGAAATGTCTTCATATGCAGAAGAATAAATGCATATGCTTAGTGATATATAAGAGTTCATGTATCATGTGTTACCTGTTTACCAACCTCAGAACTATATACCTCAAGAGGAAACAAAGAACATGCTCTTCATCAAGGCATTGAAAAACACATCAGTAAAAACTGTTAAAATAATGACGATTCTGTATGGAATGTCTTCTCACAGTAATTAGATGAGAGATTCTTCCATCATTATATTGAAGATGATGAAATTCCAGAGTAATAGAGACAAAGCAGTAGTGTGAACCATTAGTATAGTTATCCTAACAGAACAGGAGCTGACAGTGGAGGATCTTTGATAGTGGCAGGTTTATCACAGGGTCTCTACATCTGAAGTACATAGCAGGTCACTAAGGAGATACATGAACTGTATAATGGGGAAACATAAACCTCCAGGTGTAATGAAGGAAATCCTGATTCAAATCACCACAATGGAGAATCATAGCTCTTCAATCCTCACCTATTTCCAAGAGCTGAGATGTTTGACAGTCCCTGACACTTCTGAATGAATGGAAATCTTGAAATACTTGAATAATCTTGTTTATGACCACACATTTCTGTGGTAAACTGTCTTCCAAATCTTCTCTAAGGGGAACTGAAGCTCTTATAAAAATAATCAATGACCTGAAGAAAGGTTAATATGCAAACCTTTTAAAGATTATCAGCACTGGCTTAGAGCTAATACTAATTTCTGAGAATGTAGTATAAGATTGTGACCATTTGCTTAAAGTATGGCCTTGTGGAGATTAGTTTCAAAAAGTAGAATTTGGCATGGGTCCATCTAATAGTAGATCAAGAAGATTCACAAACCTAAATTTCATATCGCAATTAATTTTCAAGTTCCTTGAGGTGTAGTTGAACGAGACTTTTTTTTTTTTTTTTCAGTGACAGATTCTGGCATTAGCTGCATGAAACATGAGTGAGAACTATTAGCAAATGTATGAGGAAGAAGAAATCCCTGGACTATAGCTCCTTTTAAAAATAGCTACGTTCAAAGAATTGCCACATCTCTGGGGGATTTTCAAGGATTAGTGCCTCATCAAAGACCTTAAAGATGAAAGGGCAATGAAGCCTATCACACTTCCACTAATTCATGTTTGCATTTTTCTTGAGAATAGTCTCTGATAATGAGAAAATATTATTATAAAGTTAATCTACTTCTGATATGTACTACAGGTGCTCGTTTAAATATGTTGGGTTTTCTCCCCCAGGAGTAAGTTAACAGAAGCCTTGACCTCTGATACATGGCTATGGATGGAACAGGTGCTTTTTTTCTGTATCCAAATATGCATAAAATCCAGGAAGTAGATTTATTTCACCTGGCTGGGCTAGTAGTATACCTTCTCTTGTTTATTTTAGATGTATGTCAACACTCCAGATCTCTGTCCACATTCAATACCTAGGGATCTTAATATTGTCAATTTCTCAAAAGATTTATCCTGGTCCACAACATTGATGGCCTCAAGTATCTGGTAAATGACAAGTAAAAGGTATCTTCGATTCCTTGAAAAGCCAAATGTGAACTATAGGTTGAAAGATAACCTGCCTACCTCTTCAGTAAAAGTTTCTGGGAATTTATTTTTATTGTGCATGTGAGGCAATCCCATCTGAAATGAAAGATCAGTCACTGATCTTGTACCCTGTAGCAGACATTGTTAATAACTAGGCAGGTCATCTCCACGCACAAGTTCTAATCATGCTGATGCTTTTCCATTGCAAGCACCAAAAAGTTTATGCCTGAGGTTATTCTCTAGTTGAAGAATTCTTAATTGCCATCAGGTTGGAAGCAACAGAGAATTATTATTTTCACCTAGGGAAGCTTTCAAAGAATAACAGACAGAAGTAGTTGGTTTATACATACCCTTGTTTTCTCATCTCTTCTGGGATGACTCTAAGCTATGTTTTACAGTTTCCAGTGATCCACAGCAGGATGGCAAAAGCCTAACCTGTATTAGCGACTTGCTTATTTCTGTAACATTTTCCCATTCCTCTACCAGTGCTTCAGAATCCTAGAGCAACACAGAGCTTGTTGCTCATGATAAATGTATTGATGATAACCCTAGCATGATAAAGCGCCACAATTATTAAGATGGTCATCTATGGGAGATAATAGATAAAGGCTAGATGTGTAAGATGATGCATTGATTTATGCAACAGCATTGACATTTGAAATATGGGAGTAAGAGTTACTACACAGATTGAGAAACTTTACTATACAGAAGATAGTTAATTGTTGTTAATGGCCATAGAAATATCGATTGAAAAGCGTAATTGGTTTAGATCAGCCAACTTTCATCAACTCAAGGAATAATGTGAAAGTCAAACAATTTCTATGTTAGTGCCTTTGGCAACCAGAGGGCAGATTGAGTGAAGATTTCACTTTAAAGGTGGCGGAGTTACGAACAAGGTGGAATTAGCAACACTGTCACGGTACTATGCTAAAATCAGGGCCCAGATAGGAAAGTTATGGGACCTGAAGATTTGGGATGGGGGCATCGTGATGAACATGTTTCCTTATGAAGTTTAAGTTCCTAGATTTCCCTACACACCCCATACTGATGGAAGTGGTTCCCTTCAATTTACAAGAGTAAAGCAGATTTGAATTTCCTGTGGATTATTTAAATGTCTCACCTGGACAGGATGTCTTAAAAGATGTATTTGTCTTTTCAAGAATCCTAGCCCTCCTCTTTACCTTTCTTATTGCTGGTGATGACTGATTGAGGTGCCACTAGCAGAAAAACAGGGTAGGCAGTCGACAAGAATATAGTTTAATGTATACAAGCAAAAAATCATCAAAATCTGCTAAGTAGAATGCTGATGCCAGCCATTATAATAGCACCAATCTTTTCTCAGCTTTCAGGAACTGAGCTAGTTCTATGACCTGGAACGAGTTCATTGAAGGAGAGGTTTGGCCCTATAGATCCTGAAATGGCACAGTAAGAATATAAAGTACTGTAACTCCAGTCTTTCCCCAAATGAGCCAGTGATCATTTGTTAAAGTAATTGTTCAGTGAGGAGATAGAATCTATCCAACTCTGTTGAGAGCATTTAATACAGGATCTGAACTGATATTGACAACAGAGGACCTAAAACTTCATCATAACCCCAATTAATGTGGGGCTACATGAACTAGAGATAAATAAAATTCTGGCTTGAGTTTATCTCACAATGGGCCAACTGGTATTTTAGCCCATCCTATGGACATCATCTTGGCCTCTGAATGTAAACTTGGGACAGAGTTAGTTATCAATCAGAAGAACCTTTACATTGGGTCCCTGCCATGTTAAATAAGTGTCTTTTTGGCAATAAAAGCCACAATGAAACCCCTACAACTTCTGCTCTTAGCCAAGATCATTAATTGGCAGCAATATCGTGTTTTATGTGAAACAGCAGAGATTAACACCATACTTAAAGACTTAAAGAATCCAAGGGTAATATGGTTCCTAGTGGCATGTACCACCAGGGCAGTATTTGCAAAATTCAGGTGATTTTTGGTTGGTGAATGTATACAACCACAAATATAGCCAAGTGGCAGCTGAAATCACAGCTGCTGTGATGAATGTGCTACCTTTGCAAGAACAGACTAACATAGTCTCTGGTTCCCTGAATGTGGCTATTGAGTTGGCAATACACACACACACACACACACACACACACACACACACACACACACACACATATATATGAGGTGCATACACATATATCAGGCAACTTTGAGCTGCTTTTGATCTTCTTGCTTATGGGGATTGAAAGAACGCATTTGCTAACTCAATAGCCACATTCAGAGAACCAGAGACTATGCTCATCTATTCTTGTAAAGGTAGCACATTCATGTATATATCTCATATATATACATATATGTATACATATATACATCCTATATATACATATATGTGTATATATACACACATATTGGTTCTATCTCTCTGGAGAACACTGAGCAATACAAAGTCTATGGCTTGTCTTGCTGTTTTTCTGAACAGTATCTTTAACAGGGAAGCTTTTAATTTTAATGAAGTCCAACTTATTATTTTTTTCTTTAATGGATTGCGATTTTGGTATTATATCTTAAAAGTCAATGTCAAATGTAACATCATCTAGATTTTGTCCTATTTTATCTTCTAGAAATGTTACAGCTTCGCATTTTATGTTAGGCCTAAGATTCATTTAAGTTACTTTTATGACAGATATAGGGGCTGAGTCTAGATTCTTTTCTTCTTGTATGTAGATGTCCGGTTGTTCCAGCATCAGTTGTTGAAAATGCTATGTTTGTGCCATTGTATTGACTTTTCTCCTTTGTCAAAGATCAGTTGACTGTATTGACATGCTCTGTATCTATATCTGGACTCTATGTGAGTCTCTCTAACCTATTTGTCTATGCTTTTCTCAAATCTAATCTATTTGTCTATGCTTACCACACTTCCTTGATTACTGTAGTTTTACAGAAAGTGTTGGCCTTGAGTGGTGCCTTTTCTTCTCATTGTCTTCTTGCTTTTCTACAACGTGTTGGCTATCTTGGATCTTTTGCCTTTCCATATACATGCTAGAATCAGTTTGTCCCTAGCCACAAAATAACTTGCAGGGATTTTGACTGAGATTAAATGGAATCTATAGATTATATTGATACAAATGGACAAAAAAAAAATTGAGCCTTCCTATCCATGAACATGTAGTATCTTTAGATCTTATTTGATTTGTATTATTAGAGTTGTAAATTTCCTCATCTTGTAATATCACAGGATACAGAATTCTAAACTGGTGTTTCTGTGTTTTCCTTTTAATACTTTAAATATTTTCTTCCACTCTCTTCTTGCTTGTATGTTTTCTAAAGTGTGGTCCCATGAAGTATTTATTCTCATTCCTCTGTACATAAGATGTCTTTTTTTCCCCTGACTTCTTTGAAGATTTTCTGTTTGTCTTTGATTTTCTGCACTTTGAACATGTTATGCCTAGGTAGATTTTTGGTATTTGTCTTCACTGGTGTTGTCTGATTTTCTTGGATCTTGAACTGTTTCCCAGTATGGAGAAGACTTACCGTCAATACCAGAACTTAAATGCTGCATTGGAACTTAACGGCTCACGTGCAGTGATTTCCTCATCTGGCAAACACTCAAGTGAGCACTGGAACTTAATTGCTGACCTCTTGGTTGTTTCTGGGTGAGGGGAAGGCTCCAAACAGGCTGAGCTGTGCGGGAAATCTGGGCAGGGATTCGCAATTTCCCAGGGCTCATCCCCCTGCAGCTCTGCGGAGCTGGCCAGTCCCCTCAGCATGGTTCCCGCAGTGATGGAGAGCAGGGCAGCTGCCCTGATCGATCTGCATGCCACCTGCTGTGATCGTACCACCCACTCTCATCTCCAGGTCATCCCACCCACTGGTTTAGGCCCTACTGAAACTCCCATGGGATGGGACCAGAACACGCTTTCTGTGAAGTTTCCCAGACAAGGGCGGGGAGATCACAAGTGCACTTCCCATTCCCTCTCCCATCTCAGAGGCCATGGGTCTAGGGATGTGGCCAGCTTGGAGGAGGGAGTGGCATGATCTAAAATGACCATTCTTCTTACTGGTTATGGCTTTTCTAATTTCTCCAGAACGAGGATTTATTTTTTCTTGCTTCTTCTCCATGTTCTGGTGAATTCAGGGTGACAGTCTTGTCTTTGGGTAGTTGCTGGTTGGGCTTTTGTTGGGAGGAATAATGTTGAGGTCTTCTATTCCAACATCCTGCTGACGTTACTCTGCTTTTCTTCTTATAAGGACACTAGCCACTGGACAAGGTTCACACCTTAATCCAGTGTTACCTCATCTTTACTGATTTCATCTGCAAAGACCCTGTTTCCACATATTGTGAATGTGAATTTCACATTAACAGGGTGTGTTTAAGAACTTCAGCATATGTTTTGGGGAAAACAGTTCTATCCGTAACACAGGCTGTCCTCTTGGGTGTGAAATCCAATATTGAAAATTAATGGATAACAACAGCAACACAATACAAGCAGTATTGCCTTGGGTTGAAGCTGTAGGAATGAAGTTTTGAATCATTCATGTAACGAATTCATCCAAGTGAATTATCCATTTGCTTATTGGAAAAAGAATACAGAATAAACAGTGAATAAAGAAAGCTATAAATAACAACAATGACCTCAAATAATTGTGGAAATTAAAATGTATTGTTTTCTTCTCATTTTCTATATAACGGTATATGAAAATGTTAGTGGTTAGCTGCATAGATTTCATGACAGCCAGGCAGAAACAGAGGACAAAAGATACTGCTGAGATTGACGCAGGGATTGGTGGGATCTGGACTCTTTTCCTTGTGAGAATGAGTCTCTTCTTATTCATAACATTCATTTTTAATTTTTAGAGAAGTGCAAGATAGTGCTGTGTTTTCTTCAGGATGAATAAGAGAAGTGTTTCTGGACGCTGAACAGCCACAGTACTGTGGTGGATGTTCCATGACTTCACATCCACACTCCCATTTCTTCCTTTTAAGCAAAGGGTGGCAAGAAAAAAACCTACATTGTCAGACCTCATTACAGACGGCATGCTTTACTTCCACTCTTCATTCAGACCTGGGTTATGTGATGTTGTGACTTTAAAGAGAAACTTGTGGTTCTGGAGCTGGGAGCTGTATGCTGGCTCCCCACCTTAGCACAGTCTCCGGCAGCAGAGGGGCTGGAGCTTACCTGGAAACCCAGATCTGTGCTGAGACTTTTGAAGTTATTTCTGGAAACTCAGCCCATCTGTTCCTTCAGCACCCTCCTCCCACACTTCTGCATGCCATTTAATATCTTACACAATGGACACTAGAACAACATAGGTTTGAACCGTGCAGGTCTGCTTATACCTAGATTTTCAGGTTAACCAAGTAAAAATCGAAAATACAGTATTCATGAGATGCCAAACCCACATACACAGAGGGCCACCTTTGCATATGCATGAGTTCCAGAGAGCCAGCTACAGGACTTGAGCATGCACAAATTGTGGTACACTTGGAAAAACTCACCCCCCACCTAAACCAAGGGATGACTATAATTTATCTCTTTCTATTTAAACTAGCTGGAGGGAAATCTGTTCTCCACAACTTAACTATGACCAGTACAAGGTATTTACTGTGTGCCTGGTACCTTTTCTCCTTTTGTTAGAACAAATAGAGAGTGGTAATCCAGAATTTGAGTTTGTGGAAGAAAATGTGATTTCTATGATATCCTTTTAAGCATATTTCTGTGCTTTTGGGAGGTAACATAGAGCCTGTATTATCCCTCATGGGAAGATTTCTTATTGCATAAATAGGTATAGAATTTGGTTACTGCAATACCAATATATATTTTTCTAAATATATATATTTTTAATTTTAAATCCACCCAGAGACTTGGGAATGCCTCTTACATTGAATGCTACAGTAAAGCTGTTTAAGAAAATTGTAGAGCTGAATGTGATGAACTTGATTAAATAGATAACATTATTGTTGATATAGTTTTATTTCAGTGAATTCATCATATAAGATAATAGGATTAAGCCTATAACCATTTTATTATTTCCTGCATACTTTGATGCCTGGGACTTCAGACATAATAGAATTAAAAGAGAACTTTTTTTCACTTCAGTGATACATCAGAGGCTTAATAATGATGTTGAAGTGTCAGGAACATAGCTATGTTTGGGCCATTAGCTAGTAGTGGGTGGCTTGAGACAATTTTGATAGAATGAAAAACGCAAGGGGAAATATAAGTTGCAATTTATAGAGAGATCAAAAAACTCAGTGGGCATTTGACATACAATTGTCACTTAAGGGGTTTGGCATGAAACCTGAAAGGACAGTGGAATTATTGGTCTTTGGTGTCCTCAGCTCCTCACTTTGCACTCAGGAGAAAATCAATGTCATGTTCTTACACTCTCCGTAACTGCAAACCCCATGTTCAGCTAGATAGAGCTTATCCCTGGCTGTCCTCAAATTGGTTCTTTTGTTTCCTTTCAGTCTCCTTTACTGTCTCAATTCCGTGCTATTATTTACATTCCTCAAACCCAAGGGTCCATGTGGAGTTGCCCATAGGAAGCAAGAAGAGAAATAATTTTCTAAACTGACTCCAGGCAATTTAGCCTGGCTTAGCAACACTGCAATCTCGCATAAGCTTAAAAACAATTGAGAACAATTTCAATAAATAACTTTATAGATGAATCTGTTTCTTCCTAGAAATGACTTCTACGGACAACAGAGTTCGACTTTCTAAATTAGTCATTTAGCTGGGGACTTTGGTAATTTACTTAGATCACAATTTCATCACTATTCAAACACAGTGTTCCCTAGGTTAAGCACACTCATTGCATCAAAACTTTAATGCCAGTGACACTGAATAAAATCCAGCCAAGAACTATGATGGATAAAACTAGACAAATGCCTTGTATTTTAGGCAGGGATTTTCTTTGCCACTTGCAGCCTACACCAAGGCATTTTAATTTTGTGTTGCCTATGCTGCTTAATGTGTTGCATCATTTTTGTTTGTTTGTTTTTTGTTTTGTTTTGTTTTTTGAGATGGAGTCTCACTCTGTTGCCCAGGCTGGAGTGCACTGGTGCAATCTCAGCTCACTACAACCTCTGCCTCCCAGGTTCAAGCAATTCTACTTCCTCAGTCTCCTGAGCAGCCAAGACTACAGGCCCATGCCACCACGGTCGGCTAAGTTTTTGTATTTTTTTAGTAGAGGTGGGCTTTCACCATGTTGGCCAGGCTGTGGATCATGGTTTAAATAACCCTGGTTATATGGGAGACAGCAAGAGTAGGGTATTTACTTAACTTTTATTTTAGGTTCAGGGGTACAAGTGCAGATTTGTTACATAGATAAGTTTGTGTCATAGAGGTTTGTTGTACAGATTATTTCATCACCCAGATATTAAGCCTAGTACCCATTAGTTATTTTTCCTGATCCTCTCCCTCCCACCCTTCAAAACGTCACAGAGTATGTTGTTTCCCTCTGTGTGTCCATATAGTCTTATCATTTAGCTCCCACTTATAAGTGAGAACATGTGGTATTTGGTTTTCTGTTTCTGAGTTACTTTGCGGAGGATAATGGCCCCCAGCTCCATCCATGTCTCTGCAAAGAACATGATCTTATTCTTTTTTATGGCTGCATAGTATTCAGGAATATAAATCATTCTATTATAAAGACTATTTATATATTATAAATATGTAAATGCACTATGTTCATTGCAGTACTAGTCACAATACCAAAGACATAGAAAGAACCTAAATGCCCATCAATGATAGACTAAATAAAGAAAATGTGCTACCTATACAGCATGCAGTAGAGTAGTTTTAATGCTCCCTTATTTAATAACGCGAGATTCAGAAAAGAAAAAATATTAATTAGTAAAACATGTGCAATAGTAAAAGTGACACATAAAACAAGTTATTTTAGGAAATATTAAATAAAATAATTTTTAAAAAGACATTGAACAGAAAGATATAAGACCTATCTTATGTATTTTCTTAGCTCTGTCCAGCCATGGTTTTCTGCCTGATATGATTGATTTCTTCCAGGAAGGTCAGCTTACGTTAAACATGATGTTCATGATTAATTACAACACCTCAGAGAGAAGCTGTTGGCCTTAGTTGGAAGGAGGATCATTGAGCAGTGTCACCCCATGAGACAGAGGCCATGGATCTGTGGTCCTCTGTTTGCTCAGCAAATCAAACCTACTGCTACCTGGCCCCTGATCCCCCAGAATGCTCGTGGCAGCACTGCCTGCACAGAATCTGCCTCCCTAGGAGCTGAGCTCCAACTGCTCCCCCAGCACATGTAACTAACTCTGGGCACCAGCCTTAACAAACCCAAGGCATGCAGCTGCTGGACTCTAGAATCCGGCTTCCTTTGGTGGCTACCAGACGGGTTAAGTACAGCAAATCGGAAGTGTGTAAAGATGCACACAAACTATGGCGTATGGATGCTGGCAGAAAAATACAAATCTCTTCCTCCTTAAAGGCAGACTTTTTGATGTGCAGTAATGCAATGCGCAAGTTTTCTCTAAAAATGCCAGCAAGGCCCAGCAACATCTGCCTGTGTTGCAAGCTGCAGAACATGATGCTGCACGCCTTACATTTGCTCTTCTTTCTTCTTCCTGTATCGTTCCCACCTCGCTGTCACTTCCTGCTTCCTTAGGATGGCATCCTTCAATGAAATGTTAGCACATAAAGTTTTGCCTCAGGATTTGTTTTCTAGGAGAACTAAGCTAAGACAGGAAGGCGGTAACAAAGATGCTTAATGAGGAAATCTTAAAGAAGTGAGCATAAGGCCTAACACCAAAGTGTTCAGAGAAAAAGTAATATGAATGAACTGCTCGATTAATTAGACATGAAGAAAACAGAAAAAAGGGCTTACACATGTAAAGAAGTAATGGTAAAATATGAAGTAATGAGAGCAAAAGCTATTATTTTCTTTTATTCAATTTCTTTTCTTTCCTCCAAATCTATTACTAGTTAGTATTTGAGATAATTCAGTGATACTTCTTACTTTTTCAATTTCCCGTTAAAAGCTCTTTTCAAACATTGGCAAGAAATAGAGGTCTATATAAATATCTCTCAACTTGATACAAATTCACACCAAAATTTTACTTTATATTAAAAATATTTTGCTTACTCCAAAGAGTCAAACTATTGTTGCTGGTTGAGTTTTTACTTAAGATTTTGTGATATTATATACTAACTGATATTCCTAAATGTGGTGCTCATAAATTTTATTTTTTTATAAATGTAAAAATATACCTTACAATAAACTTAAAAAAAAATTAGGTTAGAAAACATGCCATAAGAAGAGCAAAACAAGAATAACAAGAAAACGTAGAGATTTCTAGTTTAAAACAGCTGAATTAAGAACATTTTCTCTCCTCTTCCCAGAAATTATTCTAAAATAATAATATGTATAAAAAAGAGAAACACAGCCCAATTTTTCTTACAGTCCCTGCCCTAACAATGTGAGAAGGCTGCACAGTTCTTTCAGTGTATCCCACCCCTGCAGGAGGTCCTGTGACCTGCAGGGAATCTCACTTCCCAGGCCTCCTCACTGAATGTAGAAATGCAACTAAACCATAAGAAACATGAAGGGGTATTACCTTACATCTGTTAGAGTGACTATTAGTTAAAAAGAAAAGATAGTAAGTTTTGGCAAGAATATGGAAAAATTGGAACCCTTATACACTGTTGGTGGGAACGTAGAATGGTGCAGCCACTATGGGAAACAGTATGGAGGTTCCTCAAAAAAACTAAAAATAATCTACCATATGATCTAGCAATCCTGTGTTGGGGTATATATCCGGAAGAATTGAAGTCAGCATCTTGAAGTGCTATCTGCACCTCCATGTTTATTGCGGCAATATTCACAAGATCCCAGATATAGAAATCACCTGATTGTTCACTGATGAATGAATGGAAAAACAAAATGTAGTTGATACCTACAATGCAATATTATTCAGCCTAAAAAAAGAAAATCCTATCACTTACAACAACATGGATGAAACCAGAAGACACTATTGTGAATTAAATAAGCAAGGCACAGAAGGACAAACACTGCATGATTCCACTTATATGTGATATGTAATATATGTAATGTAGTCAAACTCATACCAGAGGGTGTGTTTGGCTTAGTGTGTTGATCAAATTCTCTATTTTTTAAAATTTATCTTCTGTCTGGTTGTTCTATCATTGTTTAAAGTGGGGAATTGAAGTCTGGAACCATTATTGTAAAATTTTCTCTCTCTCCTTAATTTTGTCAGTTTCTCCTTCTGTATGTGTATCTATTTGTAGGTGAGTAAATGTCCGTAATTGTTATATCCTCTTGGTGTATTGAACCTTTTATTAATATATAATGTCCTTCTTCATCTCATGTACATTATTTGATTTAAAGTATTTTCTCTCTTTTGTGAGCTTTTATGCTTTATTGAGTCTTGCCCACCACTTTCCCGCTTGAGTTGAAAACAGAGATGAGTGCCTTGCATCCTTCTTTGAAGTGTGCTCTTCAGACAGATGAGAACCATGCACATAATGATTGCAGATGAGGCCTGCTCTGCCCCCTCTGATTCAGGGGAGCACCTGGAAGAGGCCACGACTCCTGCTCCGTCAGGAACAAGATGACTACCACATCAGGAAGGTGTTGGCTCTAGGGAAAACAAAAATGCCATAAATCTTCTACCACTTTGAAGGAATTGTTTTTCTTCCTTGGGCTTTTGCTTCATTGCTCTGAACCTTTGACTGTTTCCAGAGCCCCCACAAAGTTGCTCCTGCTTCTCTTGTTAGTGATCCCATAGAAAAAGAAGTTTGCAGCTGCCCTGGTCTTGCATCACTTCAATAATTATTATCAGCTCTATATCTTAGAATTTTGCTTGCATTGCTTCAAGAATCTAGTTTTTGCGACAAACTTTATAAAAGAATTTGTGTAAAGGCAAAAGGAAGCAGATAAAACTCACAGTCTGCCCCAAAGAATGCTGTATTAACTCACCACATTAAAAAAGTATATTCTTTAAATAGCTATTGAAGGAGTAGACTGAAAATAACCAAAACGAACACAGAGGAAATAAATCAAGAACGAGATGTGGGAATAAAAGAGTGACATACATTTTCCCTGGAAAAATGTCATGCAAAAAGATAATAAAGAATGGCATACAATATGTTTGGGTTTATAAATGGCAAACATTCAATTCAATGCTTTCACCTCTTTTATGTACAAAACTTTAAGAGAGGTGCAGAAATGAGTAATATTAATCTTCTTTTCCTTCGCATATGATGATAACATTAGATCAGTTCATTTTATTTTTTCTCCCATTTGGTTTAATTTTAATCTAAAGTAGATGCAGAGCTTGTAAAAGACGAAGTGCTTCCAGTCTCTCACTTCCTTCTGTGTCAAGAGCTGTGACGCTCTTTAGCAACCTGTCAGGTTTTAGTAAGTGTAGCTGAGTGAGAGGGAGGTGATAAAGCACAAGGCCTGTTTGGGAAGAAAGTATCTCACCACTTCATTCAAATATGTTTAAATGGCAATATCCAATGTCGGCTTTGGAGAGGTGGCACCAGCCTCTCAGAAATACTGCCATGGGAACATGAATGGATATATTTCAGTAAAAATGTAACAGCATACAGAAAACTTTAATGATGTAGATTGACAGGAATCTCCCTTCTTAGTATTAATTTTCAGGAAATAATCTAAGAGGTAGAGGAAGCTAAGATACGGCATGTATAATGCATGTACTTATGCTTCAGCAATACGAACTTATGTGTGTATGTATGTGCATTTGTGTGAACTGTTAGAAACTGAAAGCAGCCCAATAAAAATAGATTGTTAAATTGTACTAGATCTGTACAGTAAAATACTATTCAACAACAATGACGGTACAGATTTATATTTGACATAGAAGTCCACTAACATAAAATTAACCTAAAAAACAACCTTCATGAAAGCTCAAATCATATGACTACATTTCCATAAAAAATAAATATGTAAGTGTGGTGGTTAGGCATGCATAATGAAGGCAAGCAAGCAGTATCGTTGGAAAGAGGCTTTTTCTTCCTTTTCTCTTCTATTATATGTTGCCTAGAGTTTTATTATTGCTTTTTCTAAATCATAAAATGTACTCCAGCCTGGGCAACATAGCAAGATCCTTTCTCTACTGAAAGTTTAAAAAGCAAATTAGCCAGGCGTGGTGGCACACACTTGTAGTCCCAGCTACTCGGCAGGCTGAAGAGGGAAGATAGCTCGAGCCAGGAGGTCGAGGCTGCCGTGAGCTGTGATCATGCCACTGCACTCCAGCATGGGTCACAGAGCAAGACCCTGTTTCAAAAAAATAAAAAATTAAACATTAGAAATGTCTTCTTTGAGACACAAAATTTGGATTGTTAGATGGGATGATACAAAGAAGAGAGAAATTTGAGTTCAGAGCTGGAGGGCTGGGTAGAGACTGAAATGAAACTGATTTCCAAGGAATAAATACAAAATTCTAAGATGTAGAGC
>NW_016804788.1:0-2762 GCF_001698545.2 Rhinopithecus bieti | reverse complement strand
AAAAAAAAAAAAAAAAAAAAGCAGTCACTAAACCTGATTTTGCACTGAAGTTTCAAGAGAAGTATTTTAGGAGGGCCTCACTCCTGGGATCAGAATTTCATCAATGGGGCCTGGGAACTTGAATTTATAAAAGCTCCCTAGAGCTTTTATAAACAGCCACTGGTTCAGAAGATAAGCAAGATCAACAAGGGCAACTAAAACTGTACTTCCATGCACTTTAATGATTGAATAAAGTACTTAATTTTTCCAATTATTTCAGCAAGTATTTATTAGTACACTGGTGATCCTGAGAAGAAAAACCCTCCCAGCCTTCAAGATTCTCACAGTCTAGGACAATTACCGTAATAACCATGTGCTAAGTTTTATACCATCATTTGAAAAAAGTACTCTGGAAATGTCGAAAAAAGTACAATTAGGATTGCCTGAACTAGGAATGGAGGTTGGGAAAGAAGGGAAAATTGATAGAGGAATGATTTTTAAGTAGGACACCGTAGTTTGCATCAAATCAATGAATATGAGCAAGTTACTTCTATCATCATTCATTCAACACCTATTCATGAAGAGCCTAAAAGACAGTAGCGTATTGTGGTTAAGAGTTTCTGTTCAAACAAGAGATGGATTGATGCCTAACTCTGATTTCTAATGTTCCATTTTCTCCTTTTTGTGTTAAAGAAGAAAATAGTGAGTAGCCCCACAGAAGTCAATAATCAAGAGGACTCTGCTTGGGCAAACACCTAGCACACTTCCTGATACACAGAAAGACTGGATTTATATGGTTGGTCGTCGTAGACATTAGCAATGTTGTGGCTATGGCCCCCACAACTGCAGCTGTAAGAGGAAAGTGAGAGATGGGACTCTGCTCTCTGGAAATTCTGGTTGTGACACATAGGTAATTTCAGTGGTGCATGACTACCATACTAGAAGAATATCAATGCACTGTAAAAAACAGAGAAGAGAGTGTTCAATTTTGTTTGGAGAAATGAATCAAAGCTTTTCAATCAAGTGGGTATTTTAGTACATTTTGAGTATTGACTGGGAGTTTACTAGGCAGAGAAACAGAGCTATGAAAACCAGGTATTTCAGGTAAAGGTAAAGAGATGATGAAAGCGTTCACCTTAGGACAAGCTTTCAGTTGACATAACCTGCTCCTTCGATTTCTTAGTGCATTGTTTTAGTACAGTCCAACATGCATTATCCACAGATAATTTTTTAGCATATCAATGAATAAGCACATGAATTTTTTTAATTTCTGAAAACAATTATTTCTTTAACAAACATACCAACATTTTTTTTTGTACACTCAGAATCACTTGTTTAACAACATGTAGTGCCAACCATGCACTTAGCCCTGATTACTGATAGCAGAAGATGCATGATCAAAAAAAGAAGTACCAAAATCTGAATCATTTTCTCAACATGTAAGATACCTCATGAGTTGTGTAAAGTATATATGGACTAAAGGGAAAGAAATATTTCATTCTGGAGAGAACTAATTCCCAAATTCAAAGAATGGATTCATTTTACCATGGAACCAGTGTGTGCAGGAGTCACAGCGGAATGAATGAATCTCACCCCTTCTTTCTCCAGATGCTACGGATTTGTTTGTTTGTTTTCATTCCTTTTTTGATCTCTGGATCCAATGAGGATTCCATAAAGAAACATTTTCCCTTAGATTTCTATTCTGTAAGATTCAAGGGTCCACTTCCTGACCCTTGGCTTATATATCACAATATATTATCTCTAAGGAGATTAATTGTGAATCAGAGTGAGAAAAACTAATTGGGTTATAAAGATATTTTTTAATAAAAATGTCATCGTAGCAAAATTCTGTGAGCTTCCAAAGCCAGTAGGAGTAGGGGTCTTCTACCATAAGTGGGAGATGTTTCAACCAGTCACCCCATTCATCAACCCAGATGTATCTGTCTTTCTACGGTGAAGATCAGAAATTTATGCCAATACGAGTGACAGGTTTTGGAACGAAAATTGCCTAAAGATTACAAAAATTAAATAGTTGATGGCACGTTAAAATCTTATCTACTAGGTCCACATATGCTTGGCAGCCAGAGACTTTGTGGGGAACAATGACTCATGGTATGATTCCTTTAATCAGGAATACTGGGGTGATAAACCCTAAACTGTTGAAGAAAAAATTTTACCTTGGTTTGGTTGGTGGCTTAACTAGACAACTCATTTTGAAGTAAAATGTTACCTTGCCAATAAATCATTTGCACATGTTCTGCTATGCAGAGCATGTTTCCTTCAGAGAATAACTTGGCATTTTGAACAGTGGATTTCTTTCTTACAAATTTGATTTGCTTAGTGACCAAATGACCAGTGGCTAGTCCACAAATTCGATCATGCAGAGTGTTCAACTGAGAGTTAATACGTGTGACAAATGTAGAAATGGTGATAAAACGTCCATTTTTTAAAGCTTTACAGTGAAATTAGTTCTGGAGCAAACTTGAAATATTTTTAGCTGTTGTAGGACGTGGCATACTGTAGACGTTATGTGAGAGTGGTATTTCTGATTTCTGTCAAATCCACTTTTTCCTAGATTTCTACTGGATGTTTTCAGTATTTTTTTTCTTGGGCAGAATGACTGTTGGAGAATCGTTTCAGACCTCTTTCAGAAAAATGTATGGAACACAAAGTTGCAATACACTCCTCTCCCAACCCAAATATGAATGCATTTAAAATAACATATACAGAAAGTTACACTTTTAAAATAAAATTTATAAATAACTCAATTAGAGGGGGGCGGA
>NW_016804787.1:0-534 GCF_001698545.2 Rhinopithecus bieti | reverse complement strand
AGCCCTCCTTCAGGCTGCTCGGGGTCCCTCCCACCTGCTTGGCCAGCTGCGCAGTGTGGGAACGCCCCAGCTGGGCTGCATGGAGCCGTCAGGACAAGCTGCGCGGTTCCCAGCCTCCCTGCCTGCCCCGGCCCGGCTCCGCCGCCTCCCAGCCGTCGCCCGGCAACCAGGCCGAGGGGCCCGGCCGGCCCAGTGGGGAGAGGGGCTGGGCCAGGACTGCGGGGTCCTGGGAAAGGAGGGGCCGGGGTCCTGGATTCCTCGGTCTTAGGACGTTTGCCGCAGTCACAAGGGAACAGCTCTCTGTTCCCCACTTTGAGGAGGGGTTTTGAGGCTGGGGGAGTCAAGGCAGGGGTCCCAACTGTCCCCCAGTTATCGGCGTGCCCTCTTCCCGACCCGCAGGCCAGGGGAGCCCCGGACCCCGCCTCCCCCAGGGCGCGGAAACTGGCGAGGCCCCAGGGGCCCCCATTTATAGCTCGGTTTCCACTGAGCGCAGTCCCTCCAGGACCTGAGCTGAGCAAGTTTCTTCCACTCTTT
>NW_016804786.1:0-16377 GCF_001698545.2 Rhinopithecus bieti | reverse complement strand
CAAAACCATAATGAGATACCATCTCATGCCAGTTAGAATGGCAATCATTAAAACATCAGGAAACAATGAATGCTGGAGAGGATGTGGAGAAATAGAAACACTTTTACACTGTTGATGGGAAGGTAAATTAGTTCAACCATTGTGGAAGACAATGTGGTGATTCCTCAAGGGTCTAGAACTAGAAATACCATTTGACCCAGCGATCCCATTACTGGGTATGTACCCAAAGGATCATAAGTCATGCTACTATAAAGACACATGCACACACATGTTTATTGAGGCACTATTCACAATAGCAAAGTCTTGAAACCAACCCAAATGTCCAACAATGATAGACTGGATTAAGAAATTGTGGCACATACACACCATGGAATACTATGCAGTCATAAAAAAGGATATGTTCGTGTCCTTTGCAGGGACATGGATGAAGCTGGAAACCATCATTCTCAGCAAACTATCACAAGGACAGAAAGCCAAACACTGCATGTTCTCACTCATAGGTGGGAAATGAACAATGAGGACACATGGACACAGGGTGGGTAACATCACACACCAGAGCCTGTTTGGGGATGGGGGACTGGGGGAGAGAAAGCATTAGGAGAAATACCTAATGTAAATGACTTACTCCTATTACTTTTTAATTTGTTTTCTGGTTGTTTTGTGGTCTTCTCTTCTTTTCTTCCTGTCTTCCTTTTAATGAAAATGATTTTCTCTGGTTATATGTTTTAATTTCCTTGTTTTTTATTTTTTCATGTTAAATCCTAATATATGTATGCCTGGGATTTGGAGGTTACCATGGAGGGCCTTAACAAAAATATTTTATAAGCCTTCCCCTAAACTGATGAAAATTAACACTTGAATTTTAATAACCAAACCAAGCCCAAAGAGAAAATTATTAAAACTTTCCCCCCCTTAAAACTTATCTCCCTCCTTTTTTTACTATTTTTGTTCCATTTTACATTTTAATTGTACTATCCATGTCTTAAAATGTTCCCTGGTTTTATTTTTTTATTGGTTCATCCCTTTTAGATTTTCTACTCCAAGATACAAGTAGTTTAACACACCCACGTTCAGTCAATAGTATTTCCCATCTTCCTCCCTGGTGGGTAGTTTATTTTATCAAGTGGAGTTTTGGACCCTTCAGATTGATACTTTCTTTGCCTAATTCACTCATTTTCTTTTCAGACTGAAATAACTCCCCTCTTTACATTTTCTTGTGGTTATGAATCTGGTGTTAGTGCGAAAATACTCAGCTTTTGTTTTCTGTGGAAATCTTTATTGTTTCCTTCCCCTGTTTTGAAGGCTAATTTAGCTGGATAAATATACTCCTTTCTTGGAAATAAAAGGTTTTTTTCCCCCTTCAGCAATTTTTTAAAAATGTGAATACGTCATATCTTTTGGGGTATGTAAGTTTTACCATAAAGGAAGACTGCAGCCCCAATGTTTTGGGAATGGTACTTGTATGAATATTTTATTTCTTTTTAATTTTACCCCTTTCAATATTTTGGGTAAATTTTTGAGTTTTGTGGTTTCATTATTAAATGGGCTTAAAGTCATCTTTATTGGCCTTAACTCTGGCTTGGTTGTCAAAACTTTCTGCCAAATTAAACGTTGGATTATCTCCTTTAAAAGTTTTGGGGGAAATTCTTCAGTTTACCTATTCTTTTTATTAAAACTTTATACCCCCTATCTCTCTCTTTCTCTCTTGTCCTCTTCTGGTCCTCCTCTTAAGGCCAATACATCTTTAGATGTGGGCCCCTTGACAAATATTTTTCTAGATCTCATAGTCAAGCCTTCATTCGTCTTTTAATACATTTCTTTTCTTTTTATCTCCCTCTGTTTTTTTTTTTCAAAAAGGCCTATTCTTTCAAATTCACTAATTTTTTCTTCTGCTTATTCAATTCCTGGCTATTAAAAGACCTCTGAAATGTATCCTTCCACTTGCCAAATTTGCATTTTTTACCTTTCAGGATTTTCCTGCCTTTTATTCTTTTTTAATTGATTTCAATCTCTTTGTTAATTTAACCTTGATATAGAATCCCTGAATTCCCTTTCACTGTGGTTATCTGAAAATTTCCTTTTGTGTTTCTCTAAACAGCTGTGGTTTAATTCTCCCTGTCCTAAAAATTTTACATATCTCCCATCCTCCTCGGAATTGGGGTCCTCCTGAATTGGTTGTATTTAGGTGATTTAATGAAGTGTTGTTGTTTTTTTCTGGATGGGTGTTTGAATGCTAGTTAAAGATGGTTCCCATCAAGTTGGGGTCCTGGGCCAATTGAAGCATTAGGTAATTTGTTGGCAGTCTTTCCATGCCTGGGTTTGGTTATACCCATCTTCCCTTGAGAAGGCCTTCCTTTTAAGTATTTGGACAGGGACCTCAGTGGGGTTGTGAATTTATGTTTTTGGGTCACTGGGTGGGCCCCATATCCTGGGGGGCCCCCCAATTTAATGGGGCAAACATGAACCCAGAAACACCTGGTGATTCCCCTGCAGAAACTGGTAGAAGTACACTTTGGGTTTTCCCTTTAGATTAAAAATCCTGGAAGAATTTTATCGATTACCAGGCCAAGATAACCTTGTTTATCTTCCTTTACTTTTTCTCCAGCACAAAATTGAGTCCCCTCTCTTCTCTCTCCTATGCTGAGCTCCCCCCTGCAACTGTGCCTGAGGTTGGCCCATGGAGGCCCACCTGGTGGTCCACCCCCCAATGCACTGGGAACGTGGCTGGGGTACACCTTAAGCTAGCCACACCAACTGGGTCCCTTTGCCCATGGTCCAATGGTGGCCCCCCAACTACCCTTGCTTCAATTATTGTTTTTTTTATTATGGCCCCTAGGCCTCTGGCAATCAGCCAGGTAGTGAACTGCCCATTGGCCCCCCTGGGTATCCTTAACACTCCTTCAGGGGTGGGGTAAGTTACCGGTAGTACCAGGTGGGTCAAGAAGTGCCCTGTCCTAGGGAAAAGACAGGGCCCCCTGGGGTGGCTGGAACCATAATAATCTACTTTGTTGCTCAATATTCTCTGTGGGGGGGCTTTTGAGCCCTTAGCCATCCCAAGCCACAAGCCAATAAGTCCTCCCCCTTTTTTTTTCCTCAGTTTTCCCAAGCAGAGGGAGTCTCCATCCCAGTAAACACCAACACAGGCACATGGGCAATTAATTACCTGAACCCTACTGCCTAATATTTTTTTTTTCAATGGAGCCAAGTAACTTGCTTCCAACACCTTGGTAAAATTTTTCCCCCAGGCTGTGGGACTTTCCCCTTGAGGGTAGTAACCCCTTTCCCTCTTGCCCAGGGGCATGGTCCAGGATATGCCATCCCCCAAGAGCCCCCCAAGGCCCCCTGGATTCATCAGTTACCCCTAAGTTCCTTGCGTTGGTGGCTTCCCCCACTGGGCCAAGCTGGTACCTAGCCCTGTTTAGAAGACGAAGTCCTTTTTATCCTTCCTTCCTCCTTTCTCAGCAGAAGAAGTCTCCCTGTAGGCCCCCACTACAGGCTTGGAAATTGTGCAGGGGTGACAGCCTTTTGAACCAGCTATTCTCTGAGTCCCCCTCCCACCCAGGTTCCCCATGGCAGAACTGCCCTCGCTTACATTGCTACTACCTTTAGGGTCAATGACTTCCTTTAGTGAGCCTGTATGTTGAATCCCCCTGCCCAGGACCTGGGGTTCTGTTCTTCATGTTATGGGGGTTCCCCTTTTGGCCCAACGCCATTTTCTAGAAATGCTGTCCTTGGTGGTTAGGGCCCTGGAATGGGGGGCCATCCGGGGAAACTCTGCCCCAGGTTGGCCCCTTTATTCTAATCTGGGTGGCCTATGCCGGGCCATTCAAAAGTTGCAAGGAACAAACTCCCTCCTTTACTCTTTCCCTCTTCCTCTCCTCAAACAGAAAGAAGGAATGCCCTTTCCCCTGGAGCTGTGGGAGCTGCATGGTGTTTTGAGGGAAAGGTTAAATAAATCACTCTTCTGGGGTCACCCCTGGACCGGTATCTCACTGAGTTGGCGTGCCCCACAAGTCCCACTGGCTTCTGAGACCAACACCACCCCTGGTAAGTTGCCCCCAGGAATTTCAATTCTCGGTGGCCTAAACCTCTTTTCAGTGTTTGTTAAGGACCCCATACCCCTTTTCGCCCTTGAAGGTGGCAAAGGCTTTGCCAAGAAACTCAAGGTTCCAACACTAGGGCCCTGGGGTGATTGTTTTTTGGCCTAGGGTTACTCTTAAATGTTGGCGCCCTTCCAATGGAATGGCGCACTGGAAATTCCCCTGCCTGATTCCCTTTTTTTCTAACTGGTGACAAGCAAACTGAGGTTCCCCAATGCAATATCTCAACAATCACTGAATCTCTTCCCCTCCCTGAAAGTGCAAACATATTTTCTCTTCTGTGCCCACATGGCCACTGCTAGGGGGATGTCATTGGGTGAAATGGCCCCTCTTCAAGTGCCCCCTCTTGTCACCATATTGTGGTTGAAACCAGGTACATGATCACTTATGTAATATTTGGTTTTTAAGAAAGGGTGGCTTTTCGTGTGGATTGGTACGTTCAAATTTGGGGTGTTCTTTGTGAAGGAGAATGTTCCGTAAGAGGCCTTTCTGTTAACCATTTTGCCTCAGCCCCTCCCCTCCATTTTTAAACAATGTTATTTTTACCGAAGTATTACCATGGCTTAATAGTTTTTAAAAACATAATCTATATATTACAGGAAGTTGGTTACAAAAAAACCCTGGAACAAATTTCTCCACAACATGTCCTCCAGTTTATCCTCTACTCTCTCTTATGGGATTTAACTTTACATTTATAAACTATATACTTTTTTTTTCCAAAATATTTTAATGTCTCCATTAATAGATTATTACCAATGTTTTTTTTCATTTAAGATTCCAGGAAGGCTTAGTACTATTAAATTATTTTCACCCATCTTTCTACCCTTTTTTCCTGGTTCTACACCATTCTATCTAGTAACATCCCCCCTCTTTCTTATCATCGTCCCACATTTAATGTTTTATATTTTTTATGCATAATTTTAAAGCAATTCAACTCATTGCCTGATCCCAAACATTGTATCTATGATTTAACTTTTGTTGGACAACCTAAAAATATAACTGGTGGATTTAAATATTGTCTTTTCTATTGCTAAATTATCTGCATACCTATGAGTTCTACTAAAATGCTTCAACAAAAATGTAAAGTTCCTGCCATGCCTAAGAAATAATCAGAGGCTGAGGCAGGAGAATGGAGGGAACCCGGGAGGCGGAGCTTGCAGTGAGCTGAGATCGCGCCACTGCACTCCAGCCTGGGTGGCAGAGCGAAACTCCGTCTCAAAAAAAAAAAAAAAAGAAATAATCAGTTTTATTACTTAATTTACCAATTTCATCCTTTTTTTTTCTGAATACCTACCTTCTGATGTCCTCTGTCTCTCTCTTCCAGTCTGAACTGTTTGCTATCTAAGACTTCTGCTTAGCTCTTATACAGGAACTTCTATTTACCCTTGACTTGAAAATCATCTTTACTGCCCTAAAGGAACTATGCAGTTTGTGACAGCCAAATCTTTTGAAAATTGCTTTTCCACTTTGATAGTTTCCCAAAGTTGCCTTTTACATTTAGAATTTAAAATAAATTTTGGTTTCCCGTTTTAACCAGAGTGTAGTCATGTGACTAGTTTCCATTGAGAAGGCACAGCTGAGTGATATTTGGAACGTGGACGTAAACAGCTGAGGCTGTGTGGATCTACTTACAAGCAGGGACACCACAACCATCAATATTTTGCTAGATTTGGCAGTTTGGGCCAACCTAGCAGTGACAAATGGTGGAAAATGTCATAGTGATCTGTTTCCATTATTTCCCATGGTAAATATTTCATGGTTTTAGAGACTCCTTATTTCTATTAAATTATGCTCTTACAGCATCTTGTCACACTCACATTTATGTATTTTACCATTCAAATTAAACATCACTTCTGTCCCTCTTTGTCCTGTTTTAAAATGTTCTTTATTGAGCAGTATCTTTAGTCTCCCGATATAGAAATAATTCAGAAGGGCTATACTTTGTTGACTGGAAAAGTAAAAGTTATACATCCTTGAAACGGTCATTTTATGTCATGGCTTTTGCATTCTATTTAATATACGACTTGCTTCAGAAATATTACTTCCATTTAGGAGAGTTACCCTTCATCTATTTCTACATTGCTCTCTTCATGGTTTGCATTTCCTTTATCCCAAAATACTCAACTTTTTTTCTGGTTATTCCCAAGGAATTTTTTGTCCAAGTAACAAATTTAGAAACACTTGTGTTGAACTGCTCTGGACATTTATGGTTATTGTTTACTTATTTTGTAAATTATTCAAGGAGTAAGACGGAAGAAAAGAATAATCTATAACAGGCCATCCTAAATAAAATAATTCATAGAGAAATAGGTCAAAGATAGTTTGTTTCAGAAAGGTATTCAATTCTACCTACCCCATTCCTCAAACATACAATATATCTGGATTTGAAAGACCTTAGTTAAAGCTAAAACTCTGTCTCACTAAAGACAAGCATATTATTAGTTTTAGAGAAATCTTTTGCAGTTATAATTACAAGGGTCTCTGACCCTTCACATAAGAATATACTTTGTATATAACGTGACAGCCTAGTTTGGCTAGAGTAAGTCTCTGTGTAAGCTAATTATATGTGATAATTTTGCCTGAAAGGAGACTGACTTGAAAGCGAATCCAATTTAACGGTGAGGAGATTGTTATAAGAAACATTTCATTGTGGGCTTGGAGGCCACTTAAAGTGCCAATTTTCACTTGAATAACCATATTGCTATAGTGAAGGTTTTCAAATTACTTAATATTTGTGAGATATTATTTGAACTAACGAAAATAAAGACAAATAGTGAAGATTTTTTATTTTATAGGAACAATTTAGGATTCTATTATTCATTCACATTAAAATCAGTGCCTATTTCCCTCTTCCCACTTGTCCTTAAGATATGGTGGACCACCTTGCTCCACTGAAAACAAAGTTAATTCCTGAATTATACATTTAAATAAGAAGTGGCAAATTTTGTCCAGTTTGTCTTTCTGACTTCTGTTTTTTAAGAATATAATCTCCTCTCTCAGGCATTTTATACTTACATCTCAGAAAATAATTACATGCAGCTAGCAGTCATTGTATGGTGAGTGGAAATATGGCAACTACAACAAGAAAGGGAATCAAAAATGGCTTACGAGGATCCTAAAATATGGCTTTAAGCACTGTTATCTGGCTGTGGATAGCTAGGCAAAGGAGCCCTTTGGAGCACAGTAATCAAGACCAGGGTCTTTTTCCAGCAAACACTTCCAAGTCAAATCCAGTACAAAAGCCTGCAAATGAAACCTACAGGCTCACATTATACTTTACATAATATTGGGGTTTGTACAGTTTACAAAGTTGGTGAATCACTAGTCAGCTTCAAACCTGAGCCGAATATTTCATCTTGTGTGAAAATCATCAAGTACACATCCTGCTCTAAAATTCTTTTACTTTCAAGTTACCTCACTTCTCAAAATCACCATCATAAATTATGCCATTGTGTTAAATTTTAAAGTTTCCAGAATGTCCATGTAAAATTGCAAATATGTTTTGGGAAATTATCGTGAGTGCCATAGCAAATTGCCCATGTCTACCCTTCAGGAAGAGGCAGTTTGGGCCCTGGCTGTAGGGAATGTTTGTGACTAATGAATCTCACCTGAATTCTGTTCTGCAAATTGCCCTCTAACAAAAGATAGTTGTCTTACTGAAGTTCGTATCACCTTCCTGGGGTCACCCAATATGGAATGACTGGTCAGTAATGAAGCATAAAGGCACAGACCTCTTGCCTTAAGGCAGGAGAACTCTGAAGAACCATTGCATTCCAGAGATCCCCATAGGATTAGCTGAGACCTCAGTTGCAACTTCCCAGCAGTCCTATTTCTCCCTCTGCCCAATCCTGCTTCCCTCTCTCACCATGAGTATTGTTATCCAGTAAACCTCCTGCATGCAACTCTGAGAGTCTCAGAATCTGGTTTTGAGGAACCCAACATACTACAGTTGTCAGTTGGAAGCTTCCTGGGAACATATTCTAAAATGTGATGGATAAGTGTTAGCAGATGAATAACTGACAGCCCCCCGGCTTGTGACTTTGTATAATACTTAGCATTTTCATTAATAATGAACTTGGATAAAATACTGAAGGAAGTGAATTCCCTGAAAGGTGTATGTCAGGCGTTTGAACGTTTTATTTTGGGGGGGCGGGAAATAATGAGAGAGACTAATTCTAAGAACTTTTGAACCTGATGGCTGTGTTAGGGATAATTTATGCACTGGAAAAGACAATGAAAGGCTGAGAGTGATTAATAAGCAATATAATTTGAATATGAAAGCCAGAAGGTTTCTTTGGCAGCATATAAAGATACTATCATCTCCTGAAGTTAGAGGATAGAAAATGGTGATAATCAGACCCTGTACTTAATTATAAGAGTTATCAGCACTCCAGAGAAGGTTCAGTTCTCATCCACGGCAAATCTGAAATGCCAAAGTCAGGGCCCTGATTGGAAAAGCTTNTAATTCTAAGAACTTTTGAACCTGATGGCTGTGTTAGGGATAATTTATGCACTGGAAAAAGACAATGAAAGGCTGAGAGTGATTAATAAGCAATATAATTTGAATATGAAAGCCAGAAGGTTTCTTTGGCAGCATATAAAGATACTATCATCTCCTGAAGTTAGAGGATAGAAAATGGTGATAATCAGACCCTGTACTTAATTATAAGAGTTATCAGCACTCCAGAGAAGGTTCAGTTCTCATCCACGGCAAATCTGAAATGCCAAAGTCAGGGCCCTGATTGGAAAAGCTTGTGATTTCAGGACTTGGGATGGAGACATCTGCACTGATGCAATTGAAACTTCAATCTCTGTATTACCTTTAACCCTCTAGATATACAAAAATTGCCTAGTCTTCCACTTTGAAGGCTATTTTGCCACCTTGCTTAAAGGCAATGTAGAGGACTCTCCTTTTTTTAAAAAAATTTTTTTATTATTATACTTTAAGTTCTAGGGTACATGTGCACAACATGCAGGTTTGTTACATATGTATACATGTGCCATGTTGGTGTGCTGTACCCATTAACTCATCATTTACATTAGGTATATCGCCTAATGCTATCCACCCCCCTCCCCACAATAGGTCCTGGTGTGTGACGTTCCCCTGCCTGTGTCCAAGTGATCTCATTGTTCATTTCCCACCTACGAGTGAGAACATGTGGTGTTTGGTTTTCTGTTCTTGCGATAGTTTGCTGAGCATGATGGTTTCCAGCTGCATCCATGTCCCTACAAAGGACACAAACTCATCCTTTTTTATGGCTGCATAAGCAGGGCGAGGCATCGCCTCACCTGGGCAGTGCAATGGGAAGGGAATTCCTTTTCCTAGCCAAGGGAAATTGAGACACACAACACCTGGAAAATTGGGTGACTCTCATCCTAATACTGTGCTTTACCAAAGGTCTTAGCAAACGGCCCACCAGGAGATTATATCCCACACCTGGCCCGGAGGGGCCCATGCCCATGAAGCCTCCCTCATTGCTAGCACAGCAGTCGGAGATCTAACTGCAAGGCGACAGTGAGGCTGGGGGAGCCCACCATTGCTGAGGCTTAAGGAGATAAACAAACCTGCCAGGAAGCTCGAATTGTGTGGCGCCCACCACAGCTCAAGGAGGCCTGCCTGCCTCTGTAGACTCCACCTCTGGGGACAGGGCATAGCTAAACAAAAAGCAGCAGAAACCTCTGCAGATGTAAAAGTCCCTGTCTGACAGCTTTGAAGAGAGCAGTGGATCTCCCAATATGGAGGTTGAGATCTGAGAATGGACAGACTGCCTGCTCAAGTGGGTCCCTGACCCCTGAGTAGCCTAACTGGGAGACATCCCCCACTAGCTGCAGACCGACACCTCACACCTCACACGACTGGGTACACCCTGAGACAAAGCTTCCAGAGCAAGATTTAGATAGCAACACTCTCTGTTCAGCAATATTCTATCTTCTGCAGCCTCCGCTGCTGATACATAGGCAAACAGGGTCTGGAGTGGACCTCAAGCAAACTCCAACAGACCTGCAGCTGAGGGTCCTGACTGTTAGAAGGAAAACTAAGAAACAGAAAGGACACCCACACCAAAACCCCATCAGTACATCACCATCATCAAAAGGACTCTCCTTTCAAAAGCAATACCTGCTCCCTGTGGATCTACATTCATACTTCATGGCTAACAAATCAATAATTACACTCATGTTACAATATAAACCAGTCAAAGAAGTGCTGAGTCTTCTAAAGAAGAAAAGGAGCTATACAGCAAAATTGCTGCAAGATCTGGCCAACATGTACCAGAAGTAACTCAGAATGTATATACATATATTGTATCTGAATTTGGATCCCCTCGATGCTGTTTCAAACAACACAGAATATAAATTTAGATGAGGAAAATTAGTATAAGAGCACTCTCCTGGAATACAGAATTTAATACTTTAGAAAAGACTATTGGAGATGGTGCTAATACACTGCTAAGTTGTCTCTTGTAGGCTTGAAAAAAAGTAGTGGTTCTCACAAAGTGATGTAGAAATGCCAGGACTTAACCTGGGATGAATGAAAAAAATCAAAGGCTCAGAGATGTGCAATCAAAAAGAAAATTGCCCAATGTATACCACAAAAAAGAATCAAAGTGGATGATTGTGAGCCGAGGGAAGCTGTCTCAATAGAGTTGTGACCCCATGCCTAGCTTTGGAAAGAGCCAGTTCTCGGGCCCAAACCCATTGACTAAAGAGGATGCCAGGTATTCATGAGGAAGAATTCTGAGACAGCATGGCAAGTGCTTGTTGTATTGATTCTCCAGTCCTTATACAAAGGGACCTATGACCATTGGCTTGTGTAGTTGTATATTGGGAAAAGTGAAATATCGAACAATTCTAGGACCGTTGGATTCAGTATATGAGTTGACATTTGTACTCAAGGATACAAGTATTATCATAGATTGCTGTTTAGAGTGAGGGATAGATAGAGGCCAGGTAAGGATGAATTTCTATTTCATGTCTGGATCATAGTAAGTCTACTGGGCCCACATACTCACTTGGCCATTTTTTGATCTTTAAATTTATTATTACAATGGACAAACACTGGAGTTGTTAGAACCTTGACATTGGTTACTTGGCTTGTGAAGTAAGGGCTAACATAATTCTGATACAATATGCTTTTACTGTTCTTAAGTTTCAGAAACATTTTGAGAACTTAATTGCATAGAAAATGGACAATGAAAATGGAAATGGTAAGCATGATGGGCTAATACTTTGTGTTAGAACAAGTAATTATCCTCTATATCCTTAATTCTAAGTTTAAAGATATGCCAAACCTATCCATGCCTTTTTAAAAGAATTCATAACACACTAGGTATTAGTTATCCAAGAACATATTTGTTAATTCTTTCTTTCCCTGGACCAACTATTTACTGAGAACTCTTAAGCAGTGTATTAGATGTTAGAAAAAATGGAGAATAGAAACATATTTAAACCCTTCTTTGGTTTGATTATAATTCCAGATAATATTGCATTTCTGGGTAAATTTATTTAAATAACTCCTTCAAGCTTTAAAAGGGAACTTATACATTTAGTATTCAGACTTTACTGGATCAAAAGAAGCTCACTCTATCCAAATATAATTTTAAAAAATTCCTTTCTGTAAATTATAAGAAAAAAATAAATTTGTTTTTATATTGTTGCAATAGAAGTCACATTAACTGTGTATAAATATGTTGCTTTGCCTCTGCCTCTTCTGGAAATAGTGATCTGATAAGATGAAATTGATGAATGGTCATAAGGGGACAAAAAAATCTACTTTTGGATTTACGAGGAAAATCATTTCACAAAATGATTAATTACAAACTAAAACATTTGCAGAATAAAAACACAGCTGCTTCATTAGGATCAGCAACAATGTGTGCGTTTATTTCCATGAAATCCTTCTCCTGTCCTATTCACAGTTAGTGGAATATCTCATTTGACTTTTATTATACAATTTATATGACCTTCTTTTACTAAGATCTTCTCATATGACAGAGTGAAACAATTTACAATTAGTAAGCATTAGAGTTATACAATTTGGTCATTTAACATGAAAAATATTTAAGTGGTTAGTATTTATATTATAAAATTGTTAATAACATTTAGTATATAGATTTATTTATTTATTTATATGTAATATATACCATATATTAAACTGTGCATTGGTAAATGAAGTCGTCACTATTGGATGACTCCATTCTCATTTGCAGCCATAAAACTGAGTCATTTCAAGTAATTTTTCATCTAATTGAATGAAGGTTTCCCTATGTGTATTTAGCATTTAATGTCTAAGTGTGGTTCCCTTGTCTTAGAAACTGAAACATAGAGAGACATATTTTTCTTTGTTCTCAAAGAAAGCACAACCCATGCTTATTTAATTAAAGTAACAATATTTTTCTTATTAAATACTCACATAGGACTGACAAAGACACATTTGTTTATGCACTTCCAAGCAGAGCTAGCCACTTCTTCCTCAGTGCCACCATGACAGATACTCTATTGGCATACTCTTTGTGCACTTTCATAATTTTTACTTGTTGCTCTTTCTCCCATGGGACTGTAGGCTTTTATCTCAAGGGTAGAGATCTCGTAGTAGTCATCTCTGGTTCATTAGTATCTAGATTAGAAATTTCTTATTTTTAATTTAGTATCACTTTACTGAATACAATTTCAGTAGATTGGTAGAAACCATTTTTCCTACTTTTATAAAAAGAGTGTCCTGACTGGGCACAGTGGCTCACGCCTATAATCCCAGAACTTTGGGAGGCCGGAGGTGGGTGGATCACCTGAGGTCAGGAGTTCGATACCAGCCTGACCAACATGGAGAAACCCCGTCTCTACTAAAAGTACAAAATCAGCTGGGCACAGTGGCGCATGCCTGTAATCCCAGCTACTCGGGAGGCTGGGATTTTAAATTGCCTTTCTATAAGCCATGTGATCATTACTTCAAAATGCTTACTGGTTTTTCAGTATAACCTATGCTTTGGGTAGTAAAGAACATGCTTAATAAGAAATTTTACTACAGTTATAACAAATGAAAAGTACTCTATAAGGAAAATAATTGATTTTGAACAAACATCAATTGAGAGCCTATTATGTTATTACATACCAAGTTCTGTGCTAACTTTTCTGAATACAAAGCAAAATTTCATTCAGTTCTTGTCTTCAAGTAGTTCATGGTCTAGTGTGGAAACACAGAAGTAAGAAGAGAATAATGAAATTTATTTATTTGTGTTTTATTTATTATTATTATTATTATTATTATTTTATTATTATTATTATTATTATTATTTGTGGTGGAGTTTCGCTCTGTTCCCAGGCTGGAGTGCAGTGGCACAATCTTGGCTCACTGCAACCTCTGTCTCCCAGGGTTAAAGCAATTCTCCTGCCTCAGCCTGCTGAGTAGCTGGGACTACAGAATGTGCCGCACGCCTTGGCTAATTTTTTTGGTATTTTTAGTAGAGATGGGGTTTCACCATGTTGGTCAGGCTGGTCATGAACTCCTGACCTCAAATGATCCGCCAACCTCAGCCTCCCAAAGTGCTGAGATTGCAGGCATGAGCCACTGTGCCTGGTCTGAAATTTATAATAGAGATATGCTTGGTATTCGACAATACCACAAATGTGTCTGCGACTTAACTACTATTCACTTCATACTTACTCTTAAATTACTTTGCATTATTTCATGATTTTTATGAGACTGCTGTTTTGCCAAATACATGTTATATTCGGTGAAGTCAAGGATTTCATTATATGCTGGTAGTTCCCTACCTGTGCTAGTGAAGCCTAGTGTACAAAGCAAGTAAGTTGTGGGGCCTTTGATGTAGTAGCAATGTAGTGGACTTAGAAAGAGAAGATTACAGTGCGAGTCCAACTCTACTTTCTTTAACTGGTTATATATTATTTTGATCATATTATGAGCATAATTTCTTAAAACGATGAAAAAAAAATGTTTCTTTCCAGGTCTTTATGGGCGTTAAATAAAATAAATATTTGGAAGTAGATAGTGGCTACTTATAAATACCCTTCTTTTAATAAGTATTAATTAAACACAATTAGGCTATGAACTTAGAAAAAACCCACAAAACAGCTAAAGTTACTTAAAATATGATTGGCCATGGTTTTGACTGTCAAGAGTCAAAATTTTGTCTTAGGATCATCTTCTCTAAACATTATACTATTTATTTTTCTCCTTTAGTCATCCAATGTTTATCTTCTCCTCTTTGCTAGGTGAATACTTATTGTAGTTAGAATAATTCTGAGGTGACCCTTAACATTCCTGCCCTCTGGTAGACATGCCATGTATAATCCCCTTTCTTTGAGTTATGAAGGACTGGATATGTGATGGATTTTACTCGTGATTAAGTCATGTTATATAATAAATGTGAAGGGATTTTACTGATATAATTAATTCACCAAGTTAGTTGACTTTTTCATTAATCAAAAGGAAGATTTTCCTGATTGGCCCTGACTCAATGAGGCGAGGCTATAAAAGGGACTGTGCCCTTCTTGAAAGTAGATTTGAAGCATGTGAGAGTTTTTTTTTTGTTTTTTTGCTGACCTTGAGGAAATAAACCTCTGTTGTAGTCTGTCTACTCCTTAGCTCAGCTAGGTCTGAGTTCTTGCCTCACCATCAGGAAGAATTAGGCACACGGACACAGGAGAGTGAGTGGAGCGTAATTTATTAAGTGAAAGGAAAGTTTTCAGCAAAGAGAGGATGTGGGGTTGGTCCCCCTACCCAAAGGCAGGAAAACTCTCCCATGAGGCTGAGTTTGACGACTTTTATGGACTCAGAACGGGGAGTGTGTGCTGATTGGTTTGTGAATATGCAAAAAAGTTTAAAGTGAAGAAAACACTCAAAGGTGGGCATGAGAGAGTAGAAAATCAATTAGGAAAGGGTAGGTGTATGTAAAATAGGTGAAGGGTGGGGACTAATCAGAGGAAAGCATGCCAAACAGGAAGATAAGTTCTCAATCTGGTCAAAGGATTTAACTTGTAGCTTGGCTTTCAGGCTTTAAACTGTCTTCAGCTTGGAGGAGGGGTTTCACCAGGGACTCACCCCTATCTGCCTAGGCATTTGGCTGCCTCCTTCCACTCTCACTGATGTGTTGTGAAGACATCCATGCAGAAGAGAATGGCTGGTATTTTAAAGGCTATAACAATGACCCCACTCAGCTGACAACCAGAAAGAAAGAAAATTAGAATTTTAGTCTTAAAATCCCAAGGAACTAAATTCATATAAAAGCCATGTGAGTTTGGAAGAGGACCTCAAGCTTCAGATGGGATTGCAGTCCTTTGCCAGCATCTTGATTTAAGCCTGATGAGTCTTTATGCAGAGCTAACCCAACTAATTCAGAATTCTGACTTATGGGAACTGTAAGATAATACATTTATATTGTTTTAAGCCAGGAAATTTGTGGTAATGTGTTATGCAACAGAAATGAATACATTTACTTAATCTGATGAGACTCTGATTTAGGATACTCATTAGTGATGATAGTTTTGTGTCACTCCTCCTAAGTAATGTATCTTAAGACAAGAAAAACAGAAAAGTGGGAATAACAGTTGGTAGAAAAGGTTTAAGGAGGCAACCTGTCAACACTTCTCATTATCTGGGAAATTGGAATACCAGATATTTCAATCTTCAAGGCTAAAAGAGTTTTTGTTTGTTTGTTTGAATTAGCATAGATATCAAAGGTAGAAGAGAGATCTAACAGTTCACAAAGATACATAAAAATGGGGAAGACAGCTTGATACAGTGGACTGAGGGGCAGGAGATACAACCAAGAGTCATGATATTATCTTTAACTTGCCATTCATTAACTTGAGAAGATCTGTGAGATTCAGCCATTTTCCTGGTAAATGCAAAGGATGGGACTACATAGTTTCTATATTTTTTTTCTGACAGAAAATGCTGTGAAACTTATGAATAATGAGATCTGCAGTAGAAGAAATTTGATTTAATTACAAAGAAAGTTTTTCAGAGCATAGGAGACTGAGAAAGTTTGAGGGATGTTACATAGTGATAAATTGTACTGAAAGAGTAATATAGTTGAGACATGTAACAGGTATAATACACTTATATGTGTAATATAAAACATTTATACATATAATTATATATATGTTACATATACATGGGTAATATAACATAATATTAATTACAGTAATACTGAAAAAGATTTTATGTAACACAGAATTTCAGAGTAGGAAGCACTTAGAACCATCTCTCTGGATTCTTTACCTAAAAATTTTAATTATCTCAAATATATAAACCCTGAAA
>NW_016804785.1:34997-56548 GCF_001698545.2 Rhinopithecus bieti | reverse complement strand
AGTATAAGTGGTAGTGGTGGCTGTCGTGGCTGTTGTCTCAGTGGAAGTGCCTGCAGTTGTGGTGGCAGACTGTTCAGTTGCAGTGATGGCTGTAGTTTTGGTTATGGGTTCAGAAGAGGTGGTATTGTTGGCTGTTGTGGTTGTAGTCTCAGTGGAAGTGTCTATAGCTGTGGTGGCAGACTGTTCACTTGCAGTGCTGGTTGTTGTTTTGGTTGTGGGTTCAGCAGAAGTGACAGTGGTGGCTTTTGTTGTTGTTGCCTCAGTGGAAGTACCTGCAGTTGTTGTGGTGGACTGTTCAGTTGCATTGCTTACTGTTGTTGTGGATATGTATTCAGTGGAAGTGGTAGTGGTGGCTGTTTTGGTTGTAGCCTCTGTGGAAATTCCCATTGTTGTTGTGGCTGTGGCTTCAGTTGAAACGGTGACTGGTGATATTGCAGTTGCAACTGAAGTGTTATTGGAGGTCATTGTGCTGGTAGGTTCTATAGAATTGCTTGCAGTGGTTCTTATAATAGTAGGTTTAGATGAAGTGGATTTTGTGGTAGAATTTATTATAGTAGTGCTAACAGTAGGTTGAGAATCTGTAGATGAGGTTATTCCAGTGGCAGATGAGGGTGTTCCATGGATTTGGGGAAACTGGATAACAATGGAGGCATTATTATTTTTCCCATTATATACCAGGGATACTATGAGTACTCCAATTGCTGTTGTTATCACACAGGCTAAGAGACAAGCCAGAAAGGTTTTCCATAGAGACCAGTCACAGAAAAAATTTCGTGTCACCTGGAATGAAGTAAAATTACTAAAGATGAAAATAAACATTTTATGAAAAATTAATGTCATTGTTCATCCTATTTATATTATGTTTTCTTCTACTAGAGTTATAATTACAAGTCTTACACTTAAGTATTTTGCCATTTTGTGTTGATATTTGTATATGATGTGTGATCAGAGTCCAATTTTCCTCTTCTCCAGGTGGATATTCAGTTTTTCCAACACAATTTTTGAAAAGACTGTTCTTCATTGTGTGTTCTTGACATCTTTGTTGAAAAACCAATTGATCATAAATGTGTGGGTTTATTTCTGGACTCTCTGTCCTCTTCAATTGGTCTGTTTTTTTGTGTGTGTGTGCGAATACCATCCTGTTTTGATTACTACAGCTTTGTAGTAGATTTTGAAATAGATTACTTTACTGAAAGAATGTATAACTGAAACCAACTTTGCAAAAATTGTAACAGTGAGAAAATTATGATAGTGAAAGAGATCTGATCTAATCAACTCGCATCTTGCCTTTAACTTCCAAACTGTCCTTACTTGTTCCTAGGCATAATAGCCCTTCCCCAAAACTAAACTGCCTTTGTAAAGCTAATGAAAGACCACCAGGTTAGGAGGATGAGAGGAGCCTGAATTCTAATCAAGTGTAGACATAAATGATTACCTGTCATTATTATGGAGATCACAAGATTTACAACTTCCCCAATTACTCCTGCAGATTCTTTCACTATTGTAGCACCTAAGATTGGTCTTTTGAAATCCCTTTCCAGGTTTTTGCATTTCTGATGACTGGTTGCAGCACCTGGTCTTCTGGCCCTACCCAGAATCAACTTCAGTGGCCACAAGGACTATTTCCCACACTC
The DNA here is from genome assembly GCF_001698545.2 of Rhinopithecus bieti. Classification (NCBI taxonomy): domain Eukaryota; kingdom Metazoa; phylum Chordata; class Mammalia; order Primates; family Cercopithecidae; genus Rhinopithecus; species Rhinopithecus bieti. The sequence continues at coordinate 54,914 of NW_016804785.1, read as the reverse complement.
CTATGATTGCACCCCCAACCAGTCAGTAGCACCCATTCCCTAGCCACCTCTTCTTCTCCCAAACTACGTTGGAAAACCCTAGCCTCCAAACTTTGGGGGAGGTGAATATGAATAATAATAAAACTCTGGTCTTTCATTTTGCCAGCTCTACATGTGTAAAACTCTCTATAGCAAACCCCCTGTCTTGACAAATTGGTTCTATCTAAGCAGTGGGCAATAAGAGCCCATGGAGCATAAAACAGGAAGATAAAAACTATTTTAAATAACAAACACTGGGCCCAAATTTTAGATTTTATTAGGAAAAACCTAGTACTTTTGTTTTCCTTAATGTTCAAAGAAATTTCCACTGATCTCTCATGCTTTCTCATTTACATGAATGTATCTTTCCAAATTAAAAAATAATAGATATCATCTTAGAAACTCTTTATACCTCCCAGGGTACATAAACCATCCAGTCAAGGTTGAAAACATATAAGATCAGAGCCAGGAGGGCTACAGGAAGGCCCACAGTTAGACTCAGAGGCATGCAGGAAGGCAGAGAGAGACAGATCATCCACAGATTATGGCCTGGGACCTCAACACATGACGTCGTCTTCCATCTGAGCAAGGTTTACAGACAATGTCATTCACTGCCAATGTATTTGTTAAGTTGTTACATAGTCAGTACTTCAAAAATAAAAGCCTCTAATTTTTGTTTTCTTTGACCCTCTCTAAACTCCTTACATGTTTTTGTCTTTCTATTAAGATCATTAACTCCTTAAACAAACATCCCCATAAATCTTCTACCTCTCCTATATTCCCTCTCAGTGACTTCACATTTTCAAAGGATTTCTCAAAAGAAAAATGTTAATGTTAATTGACTGAATGTTTTTCCTCCAAATATTGGATCAAGAGTATTTTCATGTGGATTATATCTTAATCCAGAAAACAGTGTTGTCCCAAGTATTACCTGATAATGCCGGAATTCTCTGTTTGGAAATTCTGAGTGTTCAAGGGTCGCTGGGCTGGTGCAGACACCAATTAAATTAGTACCAACATCACCAGATATTTCAGTTGATGTGGAGAACTGACATGCTGAATTGTGAGCTTCATTGTTTCTTGGACTCAGGAAAGGCTATAGGAAGAAAAGAATGGGAAAAAGTGTAAAACATATACTACCTATTGAGAAGTCTGGTTCCAGGCCAAACTTCTATATGTGACCTTTCAGATGCAACCATAGGTCACTGCAAAGTCTTCACCTGGAAAGCCTCAAAGAAGAAAGCTGCTCTCCCTGAAGATTTGGTGCAGCTGTGCATTGCAGACTCTGGAGGAAGCTGCAGCCAGGAAGCTGCAGTGCACTGCAGTCTCTGAAGGAAGCTGCAGTCAGGAATTCAGCCTCCCCTTTCCCCACACCACCCTGGGCAATCATGCTGTTGAGCACATCTTCATTCCTTGCCTAGGAACTTCCATCTGGAGGCTTTCTTGTTTGGTACAGTGGGGTAGAAACAGGGGTTACCTCAGGGGAGATACTGTTCAAGCACTTATGTGGAGATCTCCTTATCTGGGGCCTTGGAGACAATTTTCTCCACCCTGACTCAGTACTCAGTTCTTTCCCACTTCTAGGCCTTCTTCCTCTTTCTTCTTCTATCTCCCAGGTCCATAAAATGACAGAAGCCCTTTGTTCAGTGCTCCATTGGCAATGGGGTCATCCAGGTCTATGCTGATCCATTTAACTCTTGCCCAGTGCTGTTATGCAGAGAAAAAAAAATGGAACATTATGGTGGCTGACACTGTTTCCTCTTTGACCTCTTGCTTATACTATTGCAATAAGTGAATAAGGGCTTAGTCATTACTTTTAGTTTGGCTCAAAGTCCTAATTGAACACCTGGATAGCTAGCAGCTCTCAGCACTTATCATATGACATAGTCACTGTGTTCCTGCCTGTACATCCAAGAGCTATGAAAGCATATGTGATCCATAAGCCATGGACAAGGAAGTTCACAGAAGTTTGATTCATAACAGCAAAATAATGAAAACAACTCAACCGTTCATCAACAGGAAAATGGATAAATTATGGTTTGTTTATGCAAATGAAATATTTTACAATTATAGAGAAGAAACCAGTGATATAGATATGGTGATGAGCAACATAAGCCACACACATGAGTACTGTACAACTCCAGTTATACAGAATTCAGGAAAATACAAAACTAAGCTGTGGCAACAGAAATAAGAGTGGTTACCTCTGAAAGGATGGGGTACTGACTGACAACAGCCTAGGGGGTCTTCTTGGATGTTGCAAATGTTCTGTATTTAGATTTAGGGGATGTCACAGGTCATCAGTGACTATCTGGGCCAGTGGCAGGGGTGGTAAAAATAATTTATCAAAACACTTGTAGGTAAAGAAAGGTAGATTTATCAGAGAAAGTTGCAAAATAAGTTGCAAGGAAACAGTGGGCAAGTTAGCAAGAGAGGAGCTGATGGCAAGGAGATAAAAGCTTGCTGGGGATTTTGTAGGATGGTGTCTGTGCTGTGTGCTGAAGAGGGATTTATGCAGTATTGATAATGCCAAGATTGCAGTGAGCTAACTTGCAGGTGTCTGATGATCAGTTGGGCACAGGAAGATTGTGAGTTATTTGCACTGGACAGCTGTGTGTCCTGGACCATGAAGAATGGCAGACCTATAGCTTATCTGCTTTTGGTTTTCGCTTTCCGTTGGTTCTGTCAGCCTGACTCCTTTTCCCGCAATAAGACTCTACAGTGGATGGTTACACAGGTATGTGTTTGATGTATATATGTACGTATATGTGTGTAAAAATTCATTAACCTGTTCACTTAAATATAAGTTTACTTTATGTATATTTTACATAAAGCACATTGTACCTTAATTTTTAAAAATTCAAAATAATGAGTACACTAAGCTATAGCATGAATGAACCTTAATATATGAAAATTTTTGAAAATCATGTAGGACATTGGAGAATCCCAAAATGTAATGCAGAGTAGGATGAAACAATCTGACTATATTACAAATTTAAGAATCAACAACTTCACTGATGTGGATGGAGTAAAAAGGTACTGACTAAAGGAACTTTGGAAACAAGTGGAGTCTGTCACACTAAAAGCAAAAAACTGGACACAGCATTGAATTATAGTTGATGAAGTTGTTACCCACAGGGGAACAGTTCCATACATGCATTCTGGAATGAAATAATTAAGCAAACGGATGGAGGATGGCAGTGTGGAAGTCAGGTTTCTCCCTATAAGAGTTTAAGTTTACGGATAAGCAAGATAAGAAAGTATAAACCTAAAATAAAAGTCTAAGCTGCCCAACCAAATGAACAGACTCACCTCTTGGCCAAGGGGATCCCAAAGAACCCTGAAAAACTACTTCAAGCCACAAAAGGAAGGGCAGGTCAGACACACTTCATTATTCCCTCCTTCCTTTGGAATTTAGGCACAACTGACTAGAATTAACATTAAAATAGAGATCATAGACTAACAAAACAGACTCTTTGCAGCAATGAGATACCCAGCTCCAACCTGACCTTGGTTTAGTGTCACATGACAGACAGCACGCACTAATGGAAATACAAGAATTTTACCCCAAAATATATTTCTTTGACATATTTTGAAATGGCCCTGCAAAGCCACTTCTTGTGGAGCAAATGTGCTCTGTAGAAAAATCCTCTTCCTTTTCCAGGTGTTTTTCTGATTTGGGAGAGATTTAACTGAGCCTGACACCTTTTAAAGTCAGATAAGAGTCATTTACCATGTATTCTCCCTAAAGTCTGCCACCCAGAAGCTTCATCTACATAAGAATCTTGGCTCCCACAATCTTTCTTATCTTAACTCAAGCCTTTCTTTCTGCTGATTTCCACTCTAGGGAAAGATCAACACTTTCAACCAATTGCCAGTCAGGAATCCTTTGAATCCACTTATGACCAGTGTGTCCACTGCTCCCCCACCCTGCCCACTTTGAGATGCCCTGACTGTCCGGGCCAAAACAATGTATACCTTATATGTATTCATAGACATCTTTGCCTGTAACTTCTTATTCCATAAAATGTATAAAACCAAAAACTGTAACACAACCACCTTGGGCACATGTTCTCTGGACTTCTTGAGGCCATGTCATGGGCCATGGTCAATCATATTTGGTTCAGAAGAAACCTTTTTGAATACTTTACAGTTTGGCTTTTTTCATCAGTGGAGGCTAGAATGATCCATGGATCATTACAGTTGGAGACTGGATGAATTATAGTTGGAGATATCAGTATAAATTCATGTTCAGCTTAGTAACAACACTGATAGTTACATACAGAAATATTTATAGATATGTTTATATGCATGGGCTAGTACACTCACATATGTCTCCTTGCTTTGTCAGCCGAGAGGACCCAGAATCAACAAAATGCCAGTAGCAACAAGTACACCCAGCATCCAAATCTTGGTTTTTAAATATCATTTGAAATAAAAGGACCCAGGGATCCTTGGAGAAGTGGCTGATTCTAGTGCTAGAGCAGGAAATAGATAAGATGAGCCTGAATATCTTGTAGTATCAGAAAGTAAGAAAGTCTTCACTCTCCTTTAGAAAAACCCACGGCCGGGTGTGGTTGCTCACACCTGTAATCCCAGCACTTTGGGAGGCCAAGGCAGTTGGATCATGAGGTCAGGAGATCGAGACCATCCTGGCTAACATGATGAAACCCCATCTCTACTAAAAATACAAAAAATTAGCTGGCTGTTGTGGCAGGTGCCTGTAGTCCCAGCTATTCAGGAGGCTGAGGCAAGAGAATGGCATGAACCCAGGAGGCAGAGCTTGCAGTGAGCCGAGATCATACCACTGCACTCCAGCCTGGGCGACAGAGCAAGACTCCATCTCAAAAAAAAAAAAAAAGAGAAAAAAAGAAAAACCCACAATGATGGGGTATGTCAAACATACACAGGAACCAACTGAAAGAGATCCCAATGGTCAAAACTAGAAAAGTGGAGCAAATAATTAATTAAAGTCATATTAGATTATAAGCCAAATAAAAAATTAGTATCTACGAGTTCATACTGATATAAATAAATGACTAAATCAATAAATAGGGGAGAAGAGACAAGTAGCCTATGCAAAATAATTCCAAATGATTTATCTAGATTATCTACTCTCAGGGAACATAATTCCCTACATTTTAAGTGTGGGCCACACTTTAGTGACTTTCATCCAAACAATATAGTACAGAAAGAGGGAGAGGTGAGTAACTTTACAGTGAAGAAACCTGGCAAACCAATGCCTTGACCAGGTTAATATCAACAGTGCTAAATCACATTGTTAGTATGTACCCTTGATAAGATGGGATAAGAATGGCACTTTAACTCTGTGGTCTGCCCTAAAGAAATCAATAACTCCTGTCTAATCATGAGAAAAACATCAGGCAAATCCTAACGTAGAGAAATTCTGCAAAATCCCTGACCAGTACTCCTCAAAACTGTCAAGGTCATCAAAAGCAAGGAAAATCTGAGAAATGATTACAGCCAAGAGAAGGCTAACGTACATTTTCTGGTTACGTTATTCAGGTTGTAATACCCAGGATTTCCAAGACAACAAAGACTAGTAACTTCTGTCCATACTCCACTAACTGACATTCCCTATGTAAGACTGGATCCTGTGACCTCAGCATTATGAATAGTATCTAACACTCAACAGAACTTAACAGTTTATGGAAAAACTATGGAAGACGCATCATTTAATGATTACTCAACATACATTTTCTGGTTTCTTTTTGTTCTTTCTAACCTCACAGATTGTATGCTGTCGTTGGCTAAAGACACCACAGATTTGTTTGAATTTATGTACAAATATAAAAAGCATTAGAAGCTGGAAAATGTTTGGGTGCGACCCTATTCAACACAGTCTTAATGGAGTGGGTAGTACAAAGGATAAAGGGAGTGGTATTGAGACAATATAAACAGAAGACTCCGGCCGGGCACGGTGGCTCACACTTGTAATCCCAGCACTTTGAGAGGCCAAGGTGGGTGGATCACCTGAGGTCAGGAGTTCAAGATCAGCCTGGTTAACATGGCGAAACCCTGTCCCTACTAAAAATATAAAAATTAGCCGAGTGTGGTGGTGGACACCCGTAATCCCAGCTACTCTGGAGGTGGAGACAGGGGAATCACTTGAACACGGGAGGCAGAGGTTGCAATGAGCCGAGTTCATGCCACTGCACTCCAGCCTAGGCAACAGAGTGAGACTCTGTCTCCAAAAAAAAGAATAAGAAGACTCCATCCGTGTTTGGTACATGGGTGCCTACTTAAAAATTTTTTACAGTAAATGTATTAAAAATGTGGGTTCAAATGTGAAACATTTTGGGCGTTAGGTTTTCCTTAAAGGCAGGTTGAAGGAAAAAATAATCTCAGAAACAGTTTTAAGAAAAAGGAGCGGCTGGGCGCAGCGGCTCACACCTGTAATCCCAGCACTCTGGGAGGCCGAGGCAGGCAGATCACTAGGTCAGGAGATTGAGACCATCCTGGCTAACACGGTGAAACCCCGTCTCTACTAAAAAATACAAAAAACTAGCCGGGTGAGGTGGCGGGCACCTGTAGTCCCAGCTACTCGGGAGGCTGAGGCAGGAGAATGGTGTAAACCCGGGAGGCGGAGCTTGCAGTGAGCCGAGATCCAGCCACTGCACTCCAGCCTGGGCAACAGAGCAAGACTCCGTCTCAAAAAAAAAAAAAAAAAAGAAAGAAAAAAAAAGAAGAAAAAGGAGAGATATCTGTGTTAGATATTCAAGGGACTATAAATTGGTCCATGTAAATTTGTTAGAATTGAAAAATATTACAGAATTATCTAGAACTTTTTTCCAATAGGACAGTAAGAATATTATTTAAATACACTCTCCTGGCCAGGTGCGGCTCACGCCTGTAAACCTAGCACTTTGGGAGGCTGAGGCGGATGGATCACTGGAGGTCAAGAGTTCAAGAACAGCCTGGTCAATATGGTGAAACCCTGTCTCTACCCAAACTACACAATTAGCTGGGTGTGGTGGCATGCGCCTGTAATCCTAGCTACTTGGAAGGCTGAGGCAGAAGAATCTCTTAAACCTGGGAGGTGGAGTTTGCAGTGAGCCGAGATAGTGCCACTGCACTGCAGTCTGGGCAACAAGAGTGAAACTCCATCTAAAAAAATAAAAAATATAAAATATAAATAAATAAATAAATAAATAAATAAATAAATAAAATATACTTTCTTGACCTTCTTGATTAAATACTCAATCCTACATGGATTTTTAAAAAACTGTTGACAGATCAATTAATCTCTAAATTCTATTAAAACAATCAAACCACATGTGTATGTGCAGACACTACTCAGTGAAAGACTATACATAAGAATAAAAGGGAGTTTAATTGTGATTATATACAGTCAAGAAGGAATATATCTGGGTGTAAAGACTTAGCCAGATTCTAATTTTTCTTAAGGTACAATAGCATGACAACTTTTTTTTAATAGCTATTCAGTGATATCAAATAAGATAAAATCTGATATACACAGGTACTGTAACAAAATTCCATCTGTTTTTCAACCAGAAACTTTGAGAAAAATAATGAAGATTTATCTTTTATAAAAGCTTCACCTATTNCTCAATCCTACATGGATTTTTAAAAAACTGTTGACAGATCAATTAATCTCTAAATTCTATTAAAACAATCAAACCACATGTGTATGTGCAGACACTACTCAGTGAAAGACTATACATAAGAATAAAAGGGAGTTTAATTGTGATTATATACAGTCAAGAAGGAATATATCTGGGTGTAAAGACTTAGCCAGATTCTAATTTTCTTAAGGTACAATAGCATGACAACTTTTTTTTAATAGCTATTCAGTGATATCAAATAAGATAAAATCTGATATACACAGGTACTGTAACAAAATTCCATCTGTTTTCAACCAGAAACTTTGAGAAAAATAATGAAGATTTATCTTTTATAAAAGCTTCACCTATTCTTCAGCAATCTAGTATACTGAGGGTGATGAACTTAGATTTTGTTGTTGTTGAACTTTTATAATTAAGTAAAACCTCACTTTCCAAACCAGCTTGCCTGAATTTTTTTAAAATTCTTTAAAGGAAGGGAGATAGTGGGTACCTATACCAAGAATGGAGAACCTACTACACTGGAGCTTTGGGGGTAATATAATTCGTGCTATCTCAGTTTCTCCTGTCAGTCTCTAAAGTTAAAATTAAAGTTAAAAATTGTCTCTAAAGTTAAAAATTGATCAGTTAGGGAGCTGTGAATTATACTTAATTAGCTTTTGGCAGCAGCCAATAATCTCCATCATGCATCTGATATGCATTAGCTATAGTCATGGAGTAAAATTTTAAATTCCCTGTTCACAGATTTAAAGAGATTAATTTACCAATTTTTGTTTCCTAAGAGGGAAAACAAACTCCTACATTTTATTTTATGTGGCCTTCAACTTCTATTCAGTCCATTGATCAAAATGGCCCTCAATGAAAATTTTTTTTGCTATCACTATGTCCAAGTATACAGATATAAGTGAAATATTCAGTCAGTGTTAAAATACATAACCTTTATTTGAAAACAGCATTGTTTAGGAAAACACTCAAGATGACTAACTGATTCCTTACTATTACCAAAGAAATCTTTTTATTTGAGTATGTTGACACTGTGAAGACACAGTGACAGATTTGCAGGGCTAGACAGACCACAAAGATTGTCTTCGGGGTGGAGGGGTCCTGATCTAGAATCAAGTGAAAATTTTCTCTGCCTTATAACTTCCTTGTTAGTGCATGGAGAGAAAAATATTTTCCTCACAAAACATTAACTGTCCATTCAAACTTACACTGATTTCATTCAGCACCTTTCCATTTCTCTTTCCAATATCAAGGACACTAGTTAGACATGAAGAGTTATATAAAATACAATCAAAAAACATACAGAGCTAAATTGTTTTTTCTAAAAACCTAAACAATAAACAAGGTTGCATGTAATTGAACTCGAAAATTTTACCTAAATACAATTCTTTACCAAAAAAGAAATTTATAAGTACTTAAGTAGAGGCCAGTCTAAAGGATTTGCTAGATAATTTGCTTCCTAGGCCTCAACTTTACTTACAAGATTCACTTCTGACTCCCAAAGATATGTAGAAATATCTGGGTTCTGACAAATCTAGATATTATACTAACAATCTTGGCAGTTAACACAAAAATCTACACATCACATTTTAAAAATTTAATTTGCTAATGCAATCAAACCCACATTTGTTGTCTTATGCCTAAATTATAGTAACTGTAAAGTATTAAGCATATCATTAAATTGTTACCCCCCCCAAATCGCTAATGTCTTAGATCAGTGATTACTTAAAATAAGTTTCTCTGCTATGCATGTATTGGTATGCAGAAAAAAACACAAGTTTTCTAATTAATAAGTTGTAACAGAGTCGCTAAAAATGGGTTTCCACAGAAAACTTTGATTAAGAATTCCATTTTGGGAAAACTATGTTATAATTTTAAAATTAACAGTTTCATAAATATTGGAAATAAGACCCTGGACTATGAGAATATATCACAGTGGTGCCACTAATACTCACTGGCTGGTATCCAGAGTGTTCAGTGTTCACTATATATTTCCCATGTTTTCTGTCCATTCTTGAACTGCCAATATCACAAGCTTAACTCCAGAAATATTTTTCAGCCTCTTCATTGCCCTTTATACCTGCAATCTTGAGAAATAATTGAGTTGATTAATAGTAAATCAACTATGAGACATCAGTGACAGTGTGGATTAGACTAAATAATAAATAATTATTCTTTACATGGGATCCACCTACCTTTACACCTGGAGTATTAAGTAATCACGTAAAGGCACAAGAAAATCAATACCACCTCTGTGACTACACTCTCAATACTCCTCCCCAAGCAGCCTGCTTAGTAGAAAGAAACTGCAATCAGATGCATTTCTTCCTTCTCTCCCCTGTCACATCATTTCTCAGGACTCTTTCTTCTGACCTCAAGAACAGCCCAAGACAGGAACAGAATTCTGGTATAAGTGAATGTTTCTGTTGCTTCTTTTCTAACCACACGTGACTGTCTTTTCCTCCAATAAGAGGAAACAACTTTCAGAGGAAACAACTTTTAGATGCTCATCACCCACTGCTCAAGTCTTGACCTTCTTGGGGACCTTTCCATGCTCTACAACTTTTCCAGTCTGTTCTCTTTCTCTCTCTCTATCTCTCTCTGCTTCTGAAAAAAAATAATATGACATGGCTTAGGCTTCCTCAAGCCTCAATATACCACAGACAGTTAATCTGATGAACAAATCTCTGCACATGTATTCACCAGGGTCCCTTTTACTTCTCATGGTGTGGGCTCCAATTAGCATGGCCACCCAAGCGATTACTTCTGATTGTGCTTATGATTTAATAACAGGGCATGTGAGCAAACAAGACTCTTTCAACTTTTGCAAATTATACTCCAAGGCAAAGGCTTTTTTCTTATCTGTAGAAATATCTTTGGCAGGATCTAAAATACAATTGGCAAAAGTTAAAAGATTATTTTAACCTCTGAAATGAAAAAAAAAAAAAAAAACAATCACTTCCCAGATACATGTATCTAGGGAGTCTGAAGTAAAATTGATGCAAAAAATTGTTGGTGAAGAATGGTGCTTAATAACCTAAAAGACTAAAAATATCTCTTGAGTAGTAATTAATCCACAGATTATTTCTTGCAAATGAAGCAACGAAGACAAAGTAGTTGTACCCTTTTGTGGAAAATGTCTCATAATCAGACATCTATCAGGCTTCAAAGATAAGAACCATCTGATAACAGAGTTGCAAGAGATCTGAGAGATCTTGTAGCTCAGCCATGTCATTTTAAGGTAGAGGAAATTTGTGTCCAGAGAGAGGAAGTGGTAAAAGTCAGTTATGTGGTAGAACCTGGCTTTTGCAGTCTAATATCTTCCCTACAACTACTTTATTAGTAGTGATATGGTAGAAAGATGGACAACTTAGTAGGAAGTCAAGGATATACCCTTTTGAAATTAAAGTAAGACAAAGATTTCAAAGACTTGGAGTTGGAAAGGATCCTAGATGGAAAGTCTATTATTTACCTGGCATTACTTGAGACAAAACCAGACTCTCAGGAGCAGGATCTGGGAGTCTGAATTTTGGTCCTGTTTGTCCAAATGCCAAGTAATCTTTATTCAAATAATGTTTGAGAAATATTTTACTAAGCAATGATTCCAACCGTAATCATGAAGTAGCTTAGTATCTTTGGGAAGAAAAGTGTGTGTGTGAAGAAACTTGAATTTTCTTAAATAAAAAAATGATTAAGTTTTAAATGGTTTATTCTTTAACAAGTAATTATGGAGTCTCTATGATAGCCAAGCATTGTGCAAAGTGCTGAGTGTTCAATGGTGAAAAAGAGTGAAGATTATGTATATTAAATTTTTTTGATCTGTTCTAAAGTTATTTTATAAATGCATTCTTCAGCAAAAGTTTCCATTTGAATCCACTGAAGCAAAGAAAAACAGCCCTGGGGCCTATACTACAAAAAAGGCATGAAAAATCTAGGACGAGATTTGGTCCAAAAAAAGAGTCTAAATGGCTTCTGGGACTGTATAGGTGGAGTGTTCACGTACTTTACCATCCATTTCAAAATTTCTTTTTGAACGCAAAAGGAAGCAGTAGTAGTAATTTCACAGAGACAACACTATCTCATGCAAACAAGACAGGTGGTCACTTAGCTATAAGGAACCTATGTGAGTTGAAAGATTCGCTAGTACTAAACACCACCACTAAATAAGCCACTGACTTAGAAATCAATTTCATATCTCTAATGAATACATATGTCAGTTAATTAGAATATATATTTTAGTTGAACTATTTTAAAATTTAACATAGCATTGTAATACTGAGATACAAATATTTAAATTTTGCACTTGAGTTTCATAACCACTGAGTAGGTGGAATTGCACCAATGTATATCATTATTTCAGAAATATATGGAGTATATACATCATTGTTATTGATGAAGTAATATCAAAGTCCCTCCCTCACGATCATGAATTGATTAATCATTGCAAGAGCCAAAGTAAGAATGAACATGTAAATTACCATGTTCTTAAATTTTCAGTGGAAAATTCAAACTTTCACTATTTTTCTGAAGAACATATTTTGTTCATTTATTACATCTTACATCACAGGCCAATCACTACAGTAGAGTGCACCTGGATTATTACAATGTGGAAAGAGAATACAGATATCTCTCATTGGCATGCTGAATATCTCCTACAAAAGCTTTTTATATCTGCAGAATTTTAAGCCAAAAAAATTGGAAGTCTACATTAATTAAGAATAGTTGACAGTCCTTCAATAACAGGATTTCTTTTTTTTTTTTTTAGCCAAAGGAATGTAGAGTCTGTTAATATGTCATCTAGCATTATAAAATGAAGCACATCATAGTCCTAAAGATTACAATGAAATTGATTTATTTATCATGTTACCCACATCAAACATTTCTGTGGCTGAAATTTCACCATGAACTGATAGTAATCAAAACATCTCTGTGTCTCTGTTTTGGTCTTTTAATGTGATGAGAACAAATATGACTGCTCCAGGTCTATCATCTTTAGCAATTTTTTGATGCCAGGGCCATTATTATAATTCATCATATTGTGTTGAGTGATCAAATGGTAATGAAATAAATGGATACCATATTTCAAAGGCTTCAGTACAGAATTCAGATTTACATTTCCTGTCAATTTAAACTTGAAAAGATAATTGTTCAAAATGCGTGGAAGTTAAATGTCAAGTAAAAATCAAACCAGTAAAATGACTATGTGAAAAAATGATCAAGTGGAAGAGTAAAAAACCAAAACTATCTGAAAATTTGTTCAATAAATCACCCTTCCAATGACCACCAAAAAATGTGCCTTAAATAAATTAAGGGTTATTTTTCCTTGACTTAAGGAAAAGGCGACAGGAGGGCAGTTCAGGTGTGGGTGAGAAATAGGAAAATAAGTTTCATCCCTTGTTGAAGAATGTCACTGGGGCACACTAACTGGCTGCTGTTCTACACCTGGGCGGCATCTGACTCAGCCACATCTTATTAATAATGTTATTGCCATTTCTTGTGAAGGAATGCCTCTTCCAGAGCATACCACACTGATCACATCTAATCCTCCTAATACCTTCCTGAATTAAGTATCATTACCCTATTTTTCTGATGAAATACCAAAGCATTTAGTGATACTTTATGAGTCTTAGGGTAAGCTTGTGGCTCCCCATTCATTTACCCAATAAGTAATTAAACTCCTAGCACATTCACTGTGTCACATTAGATGCTAAGAAAAAAAAAATTGGAAAATGGGGGAAACGAAAATATATTTAGAATCTTAATCTCTTATGGATAGGAAAAAGATCAGAAAGCAACCAGAGACTCTGCCAACACATCTCAATATACGAAGACAACATGATTGTTTATTGACAGGAAGAAAGGGGTGATAGTAATGCCTAAAAACTTGCCTGCCCACTAGCAAGAGGTTGCTGAAACTCAGACCCAAATTATAACACAGGCTGCGAATTCTCAGGGAGAAGGCAAAGTTTATTATTTTTGCAGACTTGGAACCTCTGCCCAGGGTTCAAGCAAACGATCAGCATGAGAGAAACCAACCAAAAATATCAAGGCCTTCTACAGGTGCAAATCAATTACACAATCCTCAGGAGTCCAGGCATTCACTGACATCTACATCACGGTCTGTCTATGGGGAGCAGGGCTCTAGCATCGGAATAGATGAACCAGCCTATAGGAACGGAAACTGGAAAAGGACAAGACAAGGCTTCCAGCCCTGTTGAAGAATGGAGGAGAACAAAGTGGTTACTAAAATAGGACTCAAAGGGAAATCCAGGAAAAAGTTAGGTGTATAACTGAGTCACATAGAGAGGGCTTGGGCTTGTAACCTCTGGTATCATAATTTGATTATCAGATCTGAGGCACCATGGAATTTGGATTGAGTCCTGATCCCGAGACCAGAATGAAAATACTAGTCATTCGTGTTTGTCAAATGTTCTAGCTCTCCCTTTTCCAACACATGATAAGGTTGCACTTTCTAGCTTTCTGTGTTTCTTCTCGGTTTCCTTGAATTCAGGTTTCTTTTGGCTACAGTTGTAAGTAAAAGATGTATTTATCACTTTGAAGTAAGAGATTTAAACCTGATGCAAGTCATAAGCCATGATCAAAGATGATGTTCTACAAAAAGGCCAGGTTCCATTAGCCCAAGTTTCAGAAAGAGGACAATGATAAATGAACAGAACCCGTAAGTGACCAGTAATGGGCAGATAGTGTGAGCAAGAAATAAACCTTTGTTATTATAAGTCATTGAAATACACAAGCTGTTTGTTATTGCAGCAAAACCTAGCCTGTCCAGACTAATACAGAGATCTAAGGAGTCACCAGTGGGATATTATACTTCATCAGCTCACAACTGCAACATAGATATCAGAGCCACAGTAGATGGAGGAAAATCCTGGCACCTGATTGTTCAAAATTGAAGCTTTAACTATCTGGTCAGTGAAATCTGTCTCAGTAATGGTCAGTTTGGAATTTAGGCAGGACAGAGGCCATTGTGGGGTGCAGGAGTAGACTCTGGAAGGAGGAATATGGTAAGTATGAGAGTTAAGTCATTCAGTATGCACAGAGAGCAAAGGCAGTGACTGATGTAGAATAAAGCCAGTTGCTGACGGCTTCTTGGAGGGCATGAATCTTGAGCTAGATCATAAAGGATATTAGAGGTTGGCAAAAAGAGCAAAAGTAGGTGTTGTAAAAGATGAGAGCCTCTAAAAGGAAGTAGAATGGGCAAAAATAATGAATGTTGCTGAGAAAGATGCTAGCAAATACCTTGGTTGTAGAGAAGAACTACAGACAGGAGACTTCCTACTAATTGCCAAGCCCTGTGCTAAAGAATCTCATAAATCTCTTCCTCTGGTAAGGATGGGAGCCTCAATGCTGACATTCTCTGTCAATTTTCCAAGAATGCAGAGTGATTCTTAAATGCCATCCCATGATGCCACACCATACTCATCAGTCTGATGGATTCTTAATACATTCAGATAAAAGTCCCAAATCTTTAACAAGGCAAAAAAGGCCTTGCAAAATCTAGCTCTATCTACCTCCTTAACTGGCTCTGCTCTCCCCTTCAGACACATTCTTCTTTTTCATGAACTCAACAGAAGCCTGACTCAAGGTCTTCTGATGTGATATCTTTCCTCCATCCCTGGCCATCTTCCCCAGGCTCATGCCTACTCATCTAGGCAAAATAATGACCTTCCCAAAAATGTTCACAGACTTAATCTGCACAGATATATTAGGTTATATGGCAAAGGGGAATTAAGATTAAAAGTTGAATTCAGGTTGCTAATTAGCTGACTTTAAAATGGGAAGACTATCCTGGATTATCCAAATGAGACCAATATAATCAAAGGGTCATAAAAAGTGGAAGAGGGAGACAGAGTGAGCCTCGGAAAGAGATATGACTAAAATGATCAGAGATACGCAATTTTGAAGCCTTTGAAGATAGAATAAAGAGACCATGAGCCAAGGAACGTAGGTAGACACCAAAAGCTGGAAAAAAGCAAGAAAACAGATTCTGGAGGCTCCTAGGGAGAGACTCCCAGAGGCTCCAGAAAGAACTCAGGCCTGCCAATACCTTAACTTTATCCCAGTGAGATCCATGCTGGACTTCTAACCGTCAGAACTGCAAGATAATTAATCTGTGTTGTTTTAAGTCACTAAGTTTGTGGTATTTGCTATAGCAGCCATAACAACCTAATATATCATCTTCCAGGTCTCAATGTGAATCTCACTCTCCAAATGTAAATTAATTCTTCTACTTTCACAACCTCTCCAATACTGTGTTCCTTCTTAGGACTTACCACAGCTGGTCATTAAATATTAATTTTGTGATCTGTTTAATATCTATTGTGCCTCTTGAATCCAAATTATCACATGGATGGGGACTGTGCAGTTTTCATCATCATTATATCTCCAACATGGCGTATGGTGGACCTTCAACGAGTATTCATTGAATAAACATAAAATAATTCTACATGCCTGCAATGTATTTAACAAGTTTAAAAAATCAAAGTTCAGAAAGGTGTAGGTTGCAGATTTGGAATTCGGACATCAGTCAATCTCCTATTAGACCCAGGTCTTCCCTCTAGGCCTGTGGCTAGGTCATTCATTATCCTTTTCTCAGCCGAAACTTTAGGAGTAATTATTGCTATCAGTTATTCCCTCTCAGTGAATAGTTCTGTCCTCAATAGCTTGTGCCTTAAAGCCACTAGAAGTTCTGCAGCTCACACTCAATATCTTTCGGATTTTACTGAGACCCACTGGCTACCACATCCATATCTGCCCCCAAACTGATCCACCTGAAAGCCCAATGCTTTTTCATAAAATAAAAAATAAAATAGAGGACAATAAAGAATGTTAGCCTTCTTTAATTTTGACTTTGAAATAAAGAGATGCATGTCAGGGGTTCTTCATAATTTATATTTTTTAATTAAGGTACTGGATAAGAGTCAATCAACCAGACAGCAATCAGGCAATGTCCCTCTCTTACTGGCTTTGCCATGACCTTTCATCATGGTGCACCCATGCAGACACTCATTCATTTGTGCACGTACTCAGTAAGTGTTTGCTGAGCCTTTTTCCATGCCAGGCCTGTGTTAAGCCCTTCATAAGCTTTTATTTTTTTTATTTAATCCTTGTAACTGCATTTACAAGCAGGTAATATTAGTGTTCCCATTTCACACCTAAGGAAACTGAGCTTCTCAGGTGTCAGAACTTGCCCAAGTTCACACAGGCAGTGAGTAACTGAGTTCCAGTTTTCCTCCTAGCAAACTTCTACTTTTCTTTCAAAACCCAGCTTCAACATACATCACCACTTAACCATAGCTTTTGTATGTGGCCTTGGGAAGCGCTTCCCCTGTCTTCTGTCCCCATCGCCCTCAGTCTTGCAGGTAAATGACTCTTAGATTGTTGATTTGGGGTTATCTATATTTACATCTATCTTTCTAAAATTTGAGCTCCTCATGTTATGAAATGACAGAAAATTAATTTTTCCCACCATTATCTCTTATCTAAAAAAATTAGTAAACTCAACTAATTAAAGGTGAAGAAAAATTCTTGACATCTATAAGGGGCCAGGAAGTGTAACTGAGGACTTTTTTTCTCTCTCATTTTTGGTAAGAATTATTCAGGCTTAAATAACATCTGAAAACTCATGCAATTAAAATTAGGGAGAAAACAAAAGTGTTCCTCACCTAGCACAGTATGAAATGACCTCAGGTCATACCTTCCCTTCTCCGAGAGTCAGGTGCCAGGCACGTACTAGCTCACCCAAAGCCTACGCTGCCCTCAGGCTTCCCAGGCCCCAGAGAGGCCTCTGTCTCAGAGGTGGAGCTGTTCACTTTTTTCAGATAAGTGAACTCACCATAAAATTCAGGTCAGCCCACAAAAAGAGCTTGCTCTAGGGATTAAGGGAGGAACTGAGGAGAAAATGACCACAGGTTTGGGTGTTCAGGCTGTGGGTCCTAGAAACAAGACTCAGCCTCTTAGTGGCATCCGGGCTGTGTATCTGAAATGGAGGCCACAAAGTCCATCCCCTAACCCATGATGCTTAGAAACTGACATCTTTCCATAATAGAAGTTGTCCTGCACCAATTATTAAGTAGGAAAAAGAGGCATTTGTATTGCAAACCTAGAAATAAGTCATTTATTTACATTTATTTAATAAACACCTAAATAGTACTTACTAAGTTCCACCATCTCTAATTCTGCTGGGGCTGAGTAGTGATTCAGGAAGCAGTACCTGAATAAGGAAGAAGTGACTTTCAAAGACCATAGCCTCATACAGTGAGGTAGATTTCCTAATCCCATGATCACTGAGGCTAAGGGAGCCAAACTGCCCCTTCCTCCTGTGGTTTCATCTCTCTCAGTCTGTGTGGTTTTTTCCCCCTTCAAACATATACATTATCATTTAAACTTGCACCCAATCATGTAAATATGCTGGGGAACAGATAATTTACTAAAGAAGAAACCCCAAAAGTTAACAAACCCCCAAACCACGAGTAATAGGAGAAAAAAGCAAATTAAAACACTAAGGCAGCACTTTACACCACAGAGCCCCTACCTTGGCTGTGCATTAGAATCGATCACCTGGAAAGATTTTTTAAAACCTAACACCCAGGCCCTACCCTGAGAAATTTAAATCTAAATATTCTGGGTGGGGCTTGGGCATTGTTTTTATTTAAAAGCTCCTGGGGTGTTTTCACAAGGTATTGCATAGCTAGAATTCAAGTCCTAGTGCACTGGCAAAAAATGCAAAGCTGAATAAATGCTGGGAAGGGTGACAGCAATTCTAGAATCTGGCACTACAGGTCCTTGGTCAAATTAAGGCCACACATATCTATGACCCAGCAATTCTGCTCCTAGGTGTATGTATGTATACACACACACGCACACACACACATAAATTATATATATATAACTTTATACATGCACGTGTTATATATATAATTTATACATGTGTGTTAGATTCACTCATACCTCTGAACCTACTTTATATTGTATAGTTAATATAAATTATATATATAACTTTATACACACACTATATGTACACATACCTAAATATATGTGTATATGTATACATATATAAAGTTATATATATAATTTTATACATGCACTCTATATATGTATGTATATCCTAAATCTCTGTCTACATATATTAATATAAATGTAAATATATGTATAAAGTTTTAGATACATATATGTACATATGTATATGTTTGTATACACATTTATATAGATATATGTATAAAGTTTTATATTTATATATTATTTATTTATATAAAATATATAAAACTTTATACACTTACACACTCTATGTATTAAAAACACTATATATAATGTGTGTGTATAAAGTTACATATATAGTTTATATATAAATACATATACTATATATTATATTTTGTTATATATTAGAGTATCTATAAAATTATACATAATTTTAAAGCTTTATATATATAATTGGTTATAAATATATATATTTATACCAGCTCAAAAATAATATTTCTGGGCTAGGCACAGTGGTTCACGCCTGTAATCTCAGTACTTTAGGAGGCCAAGGTGGGCAGGTCACTTAAGCCCAGGTGTTTGAGAACAGCCTGGCCAACGTGATAAAACCCCATGCTTATTAAAAATACAAAAAATAGCTGGGCGTGGTGGCACATGCCTGTAGTCCCAGTTACTCAGGAAGATGAGGCAGGAGAATCGCCTGAACCCAGGTGGCAGAGGACGTAGTGAGCCAAGATCACACCACTGCACTCCAGCCTGGGTGATAGAGTAAGACTCTGTCTCAAACAATGATAATAATGATAATAATATTTCTATATTAATTCATTTCACCAAAGTAACATTTCATAAATACTTATTAATGCCTTTAATGAAGCAGGTACTCAAGTACTGGCATTTTATAAATAATTACATTACACCCAAGCCAAACGAATAAACGTACAACAGTTTAAAATAAAAGTAATTTTAGAGGGTCTTATGACAAGACAAGGAAAACAGAAAATCATACTACTTATACCCCCGTGATTGACAATTCTGACTGAGCAAGAATCTGTGGGTGTGAATTAACACCTTTTGAATTGGGTTCACACTTTCCATTTGCTGTTCTGGCTATACCTGAGCTGTGTTGGTGGCTCTGGTTACTTGGACTCAAGAAAAACTTCAGAAAGGTAGAAACAAACTAGGTGAATGAATCAGCACACCAGCGGAGAAGAGCTTCCTGCAATAAATGTATTCTGTACTATTCTTTTTTTTTTTTTTTTTTTTTTTTTTTTTTTTTTTTTTTTTTTTTTTTTTT